>NW_020230023.1:665000-807500 GCF_003227715.2 Harpegnathos saltator
AATTAACCCGATTTACTGCGGTAGGTCTTTGGATATTTTAGCAAACGCACTTCGCTCTCAAAGCGGCCCGGCCGATCTCGCCGCGGTAACCAGCTCGCGATGGGATTCGGCGAGAGATGAGGCCTTGATTAAAACTATCAGTTTCGATAACACGTCCACTCGATCTCATGCCTTTCGCGATCCTTATCTCTCCCGCTTTACGCGAGAGACAGAGAGAAGAGAGAGATGGAGAGAACAAAAGACAAAAAGCCGCGAGAAGACTTCGCGTGCGCCGCGATTTGACATGGTCGAGCGATTTTCCGCGACAGACAGACAGACAGACAGACAGAGAGAGAGAGAGAGAGAGAGAGAGAGAGAGAGAGAGAGAGAGACAGCCGATCCCTTTCGGCGCATCGAGGCAACAGCCGCGTCACGGCCGCTTCCGCGATTTTCCGCCTGGCTCGTTCGATCTCGTCTCGCGATTTTTCCTCCGGCCCACACCTGAAAACTCCGCGCGAACTCGCGGATCTCACGATGAACGCATCGTGATGAATGCGCGCTGCCGGCCGGCAGCAGCAGGCCGGCAACAGCAGCAGCAGCAGCAGAAGCGGGCGTATTACACGCATCGCGAGTGAAACGCATTCGAAGCAGGGGGCAGGTCTGCCTACGTCTTCTCAGGGTATATTAGGATGATTCTTCTCCTCGCGTTCTTCGTGTGTGCGTGCACGCACGGGAGCTCGAGCGCGGGAAGGCGATGTCCCTTCGAGAGAGAGAGAGAGAGAGAGAGAGAGAGAGAGAGAGAGAGAGAGAGAGAGAGAGAGAGAGAGAGAGAGAGAGCGCGTACGTGCGTGTAAGTGCGTATATACGCGTGCGTGAGCGAGAGCGAGTGTGTGACCGGCTACATGTGGGCCTGCCCGAGCCCTGTGGAAGTCCCTCTGCAGCTTTCTTATTCCTTCCGTGCCCATCATCCGAGCCCGATTGGCTGTGTGTGTATGTGCGTGTGTGTGTGTGTGTGTGTGTACACGCTTGTACGCCGCAAATATGTCGTATTGCGATCCCGAGCGGGAATGAGTACGAGCGAGCGAGAGAGAGAGAGAGAGAGAGAGATAGAGAGAGAGAGAGAGAGAGAGAGTGCGTTCGCGTACATGGTGTGTAAAGATGTAAAATAAGTGATATATTTCACGGGACACTCTCACGTGGCCGTGGGCTGTCGCACAGGCGCTCCGGGCGTAATTCTGGAGGCTGCTCGGCGGGAATACACAGCGACTGTCGCTCCTCTGTCGGGGACCAGTCGGGGACAGTTTGGAAAATCTGGAGGGGAAAGAGACCTATTTCTCCGCGATTGAAACGCAGACGCGCGTCTTCCGTTTCTTCCGTGTTCCTCCCGGCGATTTTCCCGTATAATCCGCGCCATTAAATATACACCACCGGCAGGAGTGACTGTGTGTGTGTACGCTCCTCGCCTTTAAATTACCGCACCCACACAACGCACGTGGCCCGCCACGTATCTAACCATCGACGAGCTCGCGAACACCTTCGTTCTTTCGTTCAGGCCCACAGTAGATGGTGGTGGTGGTAGGGGTAAGGGTTGAGGGTTACACGTGGTGGGGGGTGTTTCGGCCGGGTTATGTTAGGTTAAGACCCCCTCTCCTAGCGGCAGGACGACCGCCACTCTGAGAGGCCCTGGGGGCCCACAACATCGACCCTGACGAGGGAAAGAGAAAGGACTAGTCGGAGAGGAGAGGAGCGAGCGAGCGAGCGAGCGAGCGAGCGAGCGAACGAACGAACGAGAGATCGGGAGAGCGAGCGAGCGAACAGAAGAGACCAAACCCATGCTAGCGAGGAAGAAAGAGGCGCGAGAGGTGGGAGTGGAAGAGAGACCGCCGTCCGGGAGAGCGAGAGTGACGGAGACGAAAAAAAAAGGAAAAACAAACCGAAAACCCACACCCAAGCCGGAGACTCGTGAGGGACTTCTTCGTGGTCTCAGTTTGAACCGAGCATCCTTGGAAACCGGCGGCTCGATTTTAGACTTCAACTTCTCTCTCGTGACTCACGCTCCGTGTCTCGCTTCTCCTCCTTGTTCCTCACCTTCTCCTACTCCTTCTCCTCCTCTCCGCCTCTTGTTCTTCATCTTCGTCCTCCTGTTCTTTTTCCTCTTTTTCCACCTCTCTCACTACCTCCTCATCGCCGCTGCACGTGTCTTCGAGGAAAGCGTGAAATCGCAACCGTGAAGTATCCACGAGAGAGGTTCAGCGTCACGTGACGTAAATATCTCCTCGCTTGTGTCCGAGAAGTTGCGGCGCGACCACGTGGAGAGCAGATCCTTACCGATCCTCCCCGCAGTCGGACACCGACCGGCGGTGCGTGACAAGGCGAATCGTTCCCGGTCGCCTTCGTAAGAATATCGGCACGTAGTATTTCGGCAAGTGGCGCGAGGATCATCCAGAGGGTTTTTCCTTTTCCTTGTGAGGTGCGGCCACTGTGTCCCGAGGGATTTTTGCCGCTGGCTTCCGCGGAGATCGGCCGTCAGAGGGAAAATCAGAGGGACCGGACCGGCTAATCCGTCGTTGGTGAGCAACAAGCTTCTCATTCTCGGGACGTTTTGTTCCTTCTTCGCGGGTATCGATGTGATTTCTTTTTAAATTTCATATACATATAAATGGCGCGCACACTCACGTCTCTGCGCTCTGAAGCCGTGAACACCTGCCGTGCTATTTTACGGGCCTCTACGATACGATATTGAAATGCGCGCGTCGAACGATGAGCGAGGAATCTCTAATCGGTTCTGGCTGAATGATTTATGCAACGAGGAAATGAAAAGAGGCGAATAATAACACGGGAGACGCGCGATAAAGTCTCGATAGCACGGATCGAGTTTCAAATCCATCTAAATTCACTTTAAATTATGAAGAAACCGCATCGAGAGACCCGGCCGGTCGAACAAGGTCTTCTTCGGGGCTGTCATCTCGCGCCAGGCACGAAAATGAGGAAGAAAGAGAAAGAGAGTGAGTGAGAGAGAGAGAGAGAGAGAGAGAGAAAAAGAGATCTTTCGTTTTCTCTATCTCTCCTCTTTTTCTTTCGTTTTACTTTTGTTCGACGTACCGAAGACGATCCACGGTTTATCGCGATCAAATTTTCGAGGGGAGCCATCGATCTCTCCCAGAATTCCACGAAACACGACAGCACCGGAAGACCTTTCAAACCAGTTTCCTAAACTCGCGGACGTGAGAAAGGTTACGAAGGACGAATCGCCTTTACAGTTTTGCAGTATATACGCGAAAGCCGACCGAAAACGTGCAGATTATAATACTCGCTCGCCTTCCGACATCCGCCGGTCGTATCGCCAAACGACATTCGTGTCAGCGAATTCGCAAAGTTCGACAAACCAGCACACGACAATGTTTCGACACCATCCGGAGATCTCGCGCGCTCGCAGCGTCCCTCTCTCTCTCTCTCTCTCTCTCTCTCTCTCTCTCTGGAACCCTCGGCCGAGCGCTTGCCGCTTCTGACGTCTTTAACGTGAAAGCAGGGGGGTAGCCTCGATCAAAAAGCGATTCTAGCCCGGGGTGATCTATTTTCCGAATCTGAAGGGAAACGCAGAATATATCCCCCCCCGAATCTCCCTGCTCACAGTCGACAGAAATAGTTAGGTGACAAACATCGTCGTCCTCGTCGTGCCGTCGTCGTCGTCGTCGCGAGATTCGCCATAGCGTTGTGGCACGTCACGACGAGGGGTCGTGAAGCGACGGGCATAAAAGAGAAAAATCGGAACGGGTATGGGATGTATACCTTCGACACGGGATCCCTATACAGTGCAGGCATTTTCGAATCTGCGGGAGAGACGCACGCATACACACACACACACACACACACACACAGAGAGAGAGAGAAGAGCGGCGGGGGGGGAGGGGTGAGGGCCTACAGACCGTCCCGTGGCACCAGGTCCCATGGGATAAAGGCGCCCATCGCACCGGGATGGGATTATCTCAGGTCAGGTACGGCAGAAAGGCCAGGGGGATGGAGGCATCCCCACGAGCGCAGTGTGCGGCTCGGCAACAATATGACCCACGGTGGATTCGATGAGATTGCGTAAAAACCCGCGCGGTTCATTCAGAGTGTGGGAGTCTGCTCCCCCCGCGCACGGTCAGATCTTCTTACGGACGTCGGGAGATGAGGGGAGGGACGGATGAAAAGAGCCACGTTACCGGCACGTTACCGCTCGAGAGAAGTCCCTCCCTCCTCCCGGCGCGACTTTAATCCGATATGTAAGTAATTCGCCGCGTAAAAGCCAGGGTGGTAATTTCAGCGGCGAGCTCGTCGTCGAGAGACACAGAAGACTCTCACGAAGATCACGCAGATCCTCGTCCCTCGAGAGACCTCGTCCGGAAGTCCGTTCGTCACAGCCGCGTTTTCCCGGCTACCTCATGATCCTTCGCTTTCCTTCTCTCGCCGGTCGAGCGCCAAATGTGCGTCTTCTTCGTTCCCGGTGCAAACTTGGCGCAGCTACGTGGAGCGAATCTCGGACCAACCGTCGTCGCGTCGGTACCTCACGCTGGCCTCACGTGGCGAAGAGAGCGCGATCTCGTCCTCCTCCTCCTCCTTCTGACCGCCGCGGCCGCCGTTGGTCGGGCGAGTCGCGAGGAAAGAAAGAAGAAAACAGAAACGGAGGAGGAAAATTCAGGTCCCCGCGCGTCGTAACGAATCATCAGCGGGCCGCTCGAAGGAAGGACGTCCGATCGAGTTCGCTCCCCAGGAATATCCGTCGCTCGCGCGCGGCCGTTGACCGTCGTCCGCTCCGGAGGGAATCCAGAAAGACGATCACCTATGAACCCAGCGGCGACCGTTGGACTTCCAGCGCCGGGCCGGAGCCATTTTTCGAATTCGCCTAATCGCGACTAGACAATGGGCTCTCCGCGGTGACGCCTCGCCTCGAGTCTCACAGGACGAAACGTCCCGCTGGAGGATTCGCCGGCGGAACCGGTATCCTGTCGCAGGACCGTTGGAGCCGGGACACCTCGCGGTCTGGAAGCCTAGAGGAGGATAACGGAGCACACGCGGGACGGAGTCGGCGAGAAAAGTTGAGACACACCGGGGCGGAGGGTGCATATGTATACGCATTCGGAAGGACACGTACGACGGCTTTGTGCCGCGCGAGGCGCGATTGTCCTATTGTTACGCCGGATAGGAGAGACAGGTTTCATTTATGGTCACGTATGGTAATGACACCGGGGAAAAGAGAAGGAGAGAGAGAGAGAGAGAGAGAGAGAGAGAGAGAGAGAGAGAGAGGGAGAAAGAGAGTGGGTCCTCCTCGGGCACCGCGCAAGTGGGTAAACCGGGCAGGAGCAGTCCCGACGGCAGGATGAGGAATCGCGCTTATACGCGCGCGCGTCTAGATTTGCATATTTTCGGCCCGCATCCTTCGACGCGCGCGGCCCACGTGGGAATCCGCGGGCTTCCACGGCAACCGGTGTCGGCGGGTCCTCGGGAGAGTGACGAACTCTCAACGGTTTCTTTTGTCGCGAGGGACCCGCAGAGAGAGAGAGAGAGAGAGAGAGATTGCGTTTTCTCCTCGGCCGCGGCGGCTGCAGTCACAGTCCGCCGAGATTCGCCTCCTGGACGTGTGATTCTCTCTCTCTCTCTCTCTCTCTCTGTCTTTCTCTCTCTCATACATACACGCACTCGCTCGGGTGGCATCCGAAAGAGGAAAAAAATTAGAGAGAGGAAGAGAGAGAGAGAGAGAGAGAGAGAGAGAGGACGCGGATATCGAGCGATGGAAAACGGCAGCGGCGCGTTGCTCATTCATAAACGTGCCGTTTATCGCGTCCTCAGCGTGACGGAACGGGGTTAGGAGGAAGAGGAGGGGGAGGGGGGGAGGGCGACGGCCGGGGACAACTTTTTCCGCCCTCTGGCGTTCCGAACCACGGCGCATTAACGATACACACCGGGCCACCGGAATCGCCCCATTTCGGCTGTGCACGCTCGCTCGATAGGAAATACCGATTGCGTTGCTCGTTGCATCCTGCTGGCCGCGGCGAGTTTTTGCGAGCTGTCTGCGACTATCACCGGCGCGGACGCGCTTTGCGTTTGACCCACGCGATTTCCGCGGTAGCGCGACGCTGCGCACGAGGAAGCGGTACCCGCCGCTTTGGCCTTCGTGAGCGGAGTGTTCGCCGTGGTCCGTGCCCAAAACACGCCGTAAACGGAACAATGAGGTGTTTTGGTTGGCTGCACGGCCGTTCTTTCCACAAGTCGCAAAAACAGCGTCTGCAGCGTGTGCAGCAGCAGCAGCAGCAGCAGCACGCTGAACGAGGGAGCCCTTTTGTGACGAGCGACCTTCTCGGCAGCATCCTCCGTTCTGGCATCTCCGTAGGTGACGGCGAAAATGTCGTGTCGCCGTGAGTAGTAGACGGTATACTAAAGTTAAGGGTCACAATGGACCACCAGGACGCTGCTCGCCACCGTCGAGACGTACAATTAGTAACAATGCGGGAAGAGGGCCCCCCCCCCGTCCTCCCCGGGCGACTTTTTAACCCGCATGGATCGTAGACGAGCGGTCCACCCGTGGTGTGACGTGATGTTAAGCGTGTTGTGTTTTGCCAACATCGACATTCAGAATCGACAGGTTTACGACGAGGCTCTGCGCAGCAGAACCGGTGACTTCCGATATCGCCGATATATCGAGACGACAAAGGGATCCAACAAATGCTCACGCCTGGGAAACGACGCTCAAAAGCCTCGATTAGATCACGACTGGTTATTAACACGTTCGTCGCAAGCGTCGCACAAGTGTGCTGATCTCTTCCGAGGGACCAGCGACACGTATACGTGAGACAGCGACAATTTTTCTTCCTGCCTCCGTACAAACTGTGACGAGGACGATATTTCACAGTCAGGTCAGATCGTTCCATCGGCCACGGAGCGCATCCGAAGGTGAACTCGAGGCGATGTCGAATATACAAGATCGGACCCATGAGAATGTCCGCCTACATCGAGGGCAAAGGAACGGAGGAAGATCACGCTAAATTACGCTCACTTTCAGCACCGACTACACTTTCCTGTCCTGACAAATAGCTGGTAGCGGCAATACGCATATCAAGCTGTTATCCTTCTCATCCTAATGAACACTTGCTCGAAAGATAATCTTCCTCACTAGAAGCGTTCACATAAAAATTCTCATATCTCGGATCGTCCAAAGTTGATCTTCGGAGCGGCGCGCTCCGCAATTATTACAGCCGCAAGTGCCAAGCGTTCCTCTTCCCCAATGTACGTCCGCAGTTACATAAAAAAAGAAAAACGACAGAATGAACAAATAGGGAGGATTTCGCAGGCAGGTGAGTCGCGGTGACGAGCGTGTTAATGACCGCACACTCGCAAGCGCGATTACGAGCGATTTTCGAGCCGTCGTCGTGCCGATTCCGTAACGACGCGTCACGCTCGGCGCGTTCCTTTTTCCCCGAGACCTCCTCATCCTCCAGCAGCTCGTCGTCCGAACCGTGGTTAATGACACGGTGCCCAAGTGACTCCCCCTCCCCGATTTGCTCCCCTCTGCTGGCTTTCGTCCTTGCGATTCGCACTCACCCCGTCTTTTTATTTATTCCCCGGAGGAGGAACGAGGAAGGACCGTGCGCGTGCGCGCGCGCGCGGCTCGCGGACTCCGCTCCGCTCGGCTCGGCGAGGCAAGTGGCGAGGAGAAAGAAGAAAAAGACGCGGGGAGGGGCGATCCTTCGTGTGTGGTCCTGCCGGAGTAGTCCTCGGTCAACTCGGGGCCGAGGTGTCGCGTTGTGTGTGGTATGCCACGGTGTCTTACGTCGCGCGGAGTCGCGCCGAGAGAAGACGTCCCATGTGAGCGCCTGCGTGAGCGCGAGGAGGTCCGAAGGAAGAAGGACTCTCGATGCACATGCGAGCAGCCTGCTGGCGGCTCGAGCGGCTCGAGCGAGCGAGCGAGCGAACTTGAGCGCCGCGCGCTCTCCTCGCAAATCCCCCGGGGAGTTTCCGGGACGGTGGGCCCTCCGTCGTGTCGGATCAGCCCGCATTCCCTTCCCTTCCCCTCCGCCTCCGCCTCCGTTTTTCGCGCCGTCCCGAAAGCCGTAACTTCCCGGGCGAAGCGCCGTGCTTCGATCCACATCCGGGATTCGGCGCGCCTCTCCTCGGCGAGAGGAGGAGAGTGCAAACGACGCGCGCGAGTCGTAAACTCGCAGACTCTCGCACCGATATCGCCGGTCCCTCACACAACGGCCTCCTTCACGCGAGGAAGCCCTCGCGAGGAGGCGTGCTCGCGCCTTTATCGAGGCGATCTTACGTCACGCTGATAACACGCGAGCTTTCGATAGACACTCGACGAATACCGCGAATTCCTCCAGGGCCCCCGAGGCCCCCCGTGTACGGGTCGTTAATTCCGCGGCTCGCCGTGCCTCGCGCAACCGCCGGCGGTAGAATTTTCGCACTGGTGCTTCTCCTCGCGAACCATCCCGGGGGATCTCCTCTCCTTTGTTCGTCGCGAGCGACGCTCGCGACGAGCTCGGGCGAGCCGCTTAGCCGGTAGCCGGTAGCCGGTAGCCGTCGCGCACTCGGCGGCTCCTGTTAATCGGATTTTCATCGATCAAGCCAAGCGGGCTCCTTTGAGGCCCATTTGTTATCCAAGCGACGAATCACGAGCATCCCATTATCCGGCGTCTGCTGTAATTGCGAGAGCCAGCGCGCAATGCGGGCGCACTGTTATTGGAGGAGAGCGATAGTCTCGTCGGGAGATACTCGACGAGCGAGTTACGCAACAGCGCGGTCGCAGTCTCCGCGCGGCTGCCATGTCCCGGGCGGGAGCGATTGCCTTTTCAGGTTTCCCCGTTATCGGCGCGCATTATCGGAGTTTGTTTAACCGTGAAGCACAACAAGCCTCGCGACTCCCGGCCGCCCTCCGCCGGCGCCGCGCCGCCCGGCGAAATCGCGGGCAGGTGTGCGGTTCGCGCTCGGTCGAGCGGCTAATTAGTCGATCGAGGTTTCGTCGGTGATACACATTGTTGCGTCCGCTCCCTCCTCCCCCCTCCCCTGCCCCGATAAACGGCTTGGTACATCGGGTGAGAGACGCGTCGCATTGTGCTGCCTCAAAACACAATCGAGATAAATGAGGAATTTCTGTCGCGCGACATTAGTCATTAATTAACGCGCAAGCTGTACGCGACTCAAGTGCAAGGATATTAATTAAGCGCGCGACGGAGATGGCCGGGTGCGAAAGTACTTTTCGTCAGACCTCGGCATCCGATCGGATAACCATTCTTAACGAGTTTATTATCAGCAATGTATATTGGTCTTTATGCAAATGGAGAGAAAGAGAGAGAGAGAGAGAGAGAGAGAGAGAGAGAGAGAGAGAGAGAGAGAGAGAGAGAGAGAGAAAAGGAGAACGGTAAACACACTCGTCTGCTTGCACAACTGTGCGCGGTATTATCGTGGCGAATGCGTGATATAATACGAGCCGCTTGGAACTTACCCGCGCACTCGCAAAAGCGGAGCACTCATCGGACTCGCGACGAAGATTCGCGTCGCTTTCCGAAACTGGTTGTATCCAAGCGCGAGATAAATCGGCCGGATGGGTCACGATTAACGATGATATAATTGTGTCCGCGCGGTAGGACCAAAAAGTCGAAAAGAGAAGTAGAGAGAGAGAGAGAGAGAGAGAGAGAGAGAGAGAGAGAGAGAGAGAGAGAGAGAGAGAGAGAGAGAGAGAGACACATACGCACTCATGTGTAAATCGTCGGAGATAACACTCGCGATGGAGAGAGGGCCGGTTCTATTTTTGATTTCGCGGATCGTGTCATCTCTCGGCGCGGCCTTAACCTTGGGGGGAACGGCAGAAAACGTAAAACACGAGCCGGGAAGAAAGGAGCCACGAAAACGTACGACGGCAGCGCGGGCGTTTATTCGGCGATGTGGGAGGTCCTCCACGGTCCTCCCCTGGCCCGAGATGTTCGAATCATTTGTCAATGCGGCCCAGTTTAGCGATTCGTCTCACTGACACTGAAATTCCACCGCTGGTGGTGGTGGTGCTGTGTTGATGTTGCGTCCTCCGCAGAGCCGACCGATCGCCCCTATCCGCCACGATTTCTTTCATCCCCCCTCGGCCGTCTCGCGCGTGAGGATGTGGGGTGCGGTTACCGCGTCTCTCTATCTCTCTCTCTCTCTCTCTCTTTCTCTCCTGAACGCTTCTCACCTCTTCCTCTCCCTCCCCCTTGCGGTCCGCTGGAAGTGCGAGATGCGTGATTAATCGTAGATTCTCCTGGATTCTACAGATTCCTAATCCCTTTTGCCATCTGCTGCGCTCAATAGCGCTCAGAGAGGAGCACGGGGGGGTATCAATGCGGCCAAATATATCAGTTTTCGAGGGCACAGCTCTCGTTCCTCGAAGTGGACGTGGTATGCGCGTCTCGGGACGCAGGATCGCTGGTGTTTGCAAAAATCTTCCTCCGAACCTCCTTCAACCTCCGGTGTAGCCGTTCGCTGGAGACATTCCTGCGCGTCGTGCAAACAGGGGCGGGCGGGAGGAGGGGCAGGGGGAAGCGGGAGGCGAAGGAGCAGTTAGCAAATATTTTTCTTCCTACGTTACCGCGACGCGCGCTCTTTTCAGAAACTGAGAAACGTGCGAAGGTGAGGTTTTCGGTCTCGACCCCGATGCTCGAGCACTTATACGAGCTGCCCGGGCCGGAGAGACGTTTGTGGAAAGCAGAAATCCGTGCCCTTCTCCCTCCCTCCTCCTCGCCGTCTCCGCGCCGCCCCGCTCGTCCGTCCCTTCTCTCTTCTGTTCCGCGCTATCCTGTTTATTTTTGACCTCGTGAACCCTCCATGGGGCCTTGGCAGCTTTTCGGGCAAGGTAAGGGCGTACGCTCTCCTGTGGATCGCCGAGCGGACCAACGCGCCTTCGCTTCAGGAAAGTATTTTCTGCGAGAGCGAGGCATCGCGTAGGCTTGCAACTCTTCGCTCGCTCGCAACTCTGCTCCACCGTTTTGTCCAACGAAGCATTGTTGCAATTGCTCGGCGACCGTCGCTTCTCGAGAGAGGAGGAGATATTGCGTGTACCTGGAGACTGCAAAATAGTATTGGCCGTGGGGACTTATCGGGTCAGGTTCTTTTCTCGGCTGAACTAGGTCGCACTTTTTTCGGAGTGAGACGAGTCGTATACCAGCAGCGCTAGCGCCGAAGAGAAAAGAAACAAAAGTCCACAAGCAGGCCGTTATCGCCATTTGGGGGATACTCTCGGGAGACGTTAGGTTCTTCCTCCGTTCGTCCGCCGCTGTTCTTCGAGGCGTCTGCGAGACGGTATCGCCGTAAGATCGCGATGCAATCGCGATATTATTCAATCGGCATCCTGTCCGTGCGCACGGCGGCGCTGCCAGGAGAAGCCGACGTCAGGCGCATCCCGCGTGCTTAAGCGCGTCCGCGCTTCCAGCCGAGATGATCCTCATGGGGAATGCAGGAAGAACAAGAGACGCCGGGACCCCACGGCGGGAGGATTTAATCTTCAATTCCGAAAATCAACGTAATGTATTCCACCCCGAGGGGTGCTGGGGCCCCTCCTCTTGCCTCGGCTTAGGAGTGGGACGAGTAGGTAAGAGGATGGATGGGGGAAGGGAGCTCTCGCAACCTGTAATTTCAACGCGAGCGGACTAAGTCGTCGGTAATATGGGAGCCCGGAGCTGGTATAACGGCTCATTTCCATAATTCGTTCTTTAAGCATCATTTTTAATAGGCCCCTGGCGCCGAAGAGAGAGAGAAAGCGAGCCGCGCGGCGCTCGACCGCCGCCGCCGCCGTCGTCGTCGTCGTCGTCGTCGTCGTCGTCGTCGTCGTCGTCGCCGTCGCCGTCGTCGTCGCCGTCGTCTCCGGGGGCTCCGTCGTCAGACCCCCGTAGTGTTTACACGACATCGGTCAGACTTCCGTTGTCCCTTTGCCTTCGTTTACCTCGCGATAACGTCTTTATTCCCACGATCGTAAGTCTTTCAAGAGAAAGTCCCGCGGCAACCCGCGGCAAAATTATCGCTTCATCGCTGACCGAGTAATAATAATAATAATAATAATAATAATAAGAGAGAGAGGAAGAAGAAGCAGCTCCGTGGTAAAAAAGAAATCGCTCGTTTCCATACTCTGCGCGCCCGTCCCCCCACGAAAATCATGAAACAGACCGGAAGTACGGCTCTCGGACGGACGGACCGCAATTACGCCTACGTCGGCGAGCGCGTCGCGGTCGCGCGTGCGCGCGCGCTGCATCCCAGTAACCCCGAATTTTCGACCGCGTTGCGGCATCCCGTAACGAGCGAACAAAGCAGAAGGAGGAAAAGAGAAAAGCGCCGGGGCAGGAGAAAGGATACGAGGGAGAAAGAAAACGGAAGTGCGGTGCAGCTCGCGAGACGATGCACGGCGAGCAAGTGGCGGCCGTCTGCCGCCGCTGGCCTTATAAACCGGTCACGTGACCGGCGCTGCATCGACGAGCTGCAACGCGTGGTAGCACCACGAGGATCGTCGGAAGGTTACCAGCTTCCACGGGAGGAAACCGCGAAGAGGCGAGGAGGAGGAGGAGGAGGAAAGAGACAGATGAACGTGCGTGTGTGTAGGTAGGTAGGTAGAGGAAGAAGGCGAAGCAGGCGCGCGAGAGCAGGAGCGAGACGGCGAAAGACAGAGAGAGAGAGAGAGAGAGAGAGAGAGCGAGATGAAAGTTCACTTCTTCCTCGGTAGCGAGGCTCGAGTCGGCGCGGAGGTAGAGGACCCCCGCCGTGCTCTCCCGCTGCGACCGGTAGCCATCCTCCTGTCCCGTACGTAATACGCATTACGTGCCTGTATCGGTGCGTGCGTATTCGCGCGTCCGTGCGTGCGCGCGCGCTCGTCCGCGTACGCGGAGAGGACCGGAGGCACACGCCATTGCGATATTAATATTCCGTCTTTAAGCGCGGTAAATCAACGCGGGGAATACGTCGTTCATCCCCGAGCGCGCGCGCAGGCCAACTTCGGCCGTGGGTTTCGGGTTACCCCGGCGCGCAGGATCGCGCCCGGAAGGGCGCTCCGCCGGCTGAACCGAGTCGTCTCATCCGGGTCGCGCGCGCTTCGGCGACGCGACGCGTTTTACCGCGAACGAACGAGAGGCTGAGACAGGCGCGTCCTCTTGACGGATGACGTTCATTTTCGCACGGTGGACGGAGGAAGAGCCGTCCTCGGCGTCTGTCGCTCGTCCTGCGCGGCAATCGGCGGGAATCGCCGAATCTCGTTGGAGAGCTCACGGCGTGTTTCTCTCACGACACTCGAGGTCCGCGCGACTATCGGGCGAGCCGCCGCCAGTGGGATTTTGAAAGAGTGGGAGATAAAAAAAGGCGAGGTCTCTCTCTCTCTCTCTCTCTCTCTCTCTCTCTCTCCCTTTCTTTCGCCGCGCTCCCCCCAACAGCGCAGCCAAATAAAAAGCACGACGAGAAGCACCGAGCGCGATGCGGCGCATGGACTGCGGGAATTTCAACCCCCGCTGCGAGTGCCAGCACGGTGGAGCCTGCGGGACGGCTGCGCAACGGGGAGATCGCGCACCCTCCCTTCGGCCTTCGACGTATTTTTGTGTTACGCGAGCCACACGCAAAGCGCCACGCGATCCGTATACTCTCGCTTTCCCACCTCGCGACGCGGTCCAAAGTGGTCTCTCGCTGCGCGCGGGGCCGATCCAATTTTCTTCCTGGCTTTTTCCTCTGCCTCTCGAGCGTGCCACCCTGCGGACACGAGAGCTTCCCTCCCGTAGGGCTTTCTTTTGCCCGTCGTGACGGAAAGCCCGGGGCTTTTAATGAATGTTTGACGGACGAGTTAGACCGGCGCGCTCGCCGTCTGCAACGTCTTGGATCGTCTGCTGTCGTCTTGAACGCGCCGCCAAGAGAATGGAGACTCGGTTCTTCCATCTTCCACGCTCCCCGAGTAAGATTACATTAATGTTGGAATCTCCGACTCGACGACCGATGCAACAGTGATATACAACGATACAATGTCAACTGTTACTCGCCGTTCGTCCGAGCTGTTTCCTCCGATTCCAACTCCCCTGCCCGCCTCTTTCTCCCTCATTCGTTTTCGACTGAATTTAGCCGGGCTAGTCGCTCTTGAGCACTCTTTCTCTCCCTCCCTCCCTCCCTCCCCCCCCTCTCTCTCTCTCTCTCTGTCTCTGTCAACGAGTTCGTTACTAAATAACGTCGCGCTTGTATCGGCAAATTTTACTACCGCCGGCGGGCCAGCGGCATCCAAACGTAACTTTAATTAAGGATACATTCGGAATGTCGAAAGCAAGTTATTAGTTGCGGCGGCGTTAAATCCGATAGAGAGGGGGGAGGGAGTGGGGGAGAAAGGGGGGAGAGAGAGAGAGAGAAAGTGGTTCCTTGTATCCGCGATAGGCGGTACAATTTTTCACATACGTCGTAAACAGGCCGCAGAGCGCGTAAACGGCTACCGAAATGGTTGCTCTCCGTGTGCCGGTCACGGGAGGAGCCCACGGTGAATCCCAGGCTCCGATGATTCCCTCGGGGGAAAGCACGGGAATCAAATCTAAATGAAAGATCTGACGGCGAGGGGAGGGGGGGGGTCGAAGGGAAGCGCGACGGAGGGAAATAAAACCTCTTTCGGCGTTCCACGGACACATCATAAGCAGCCAAGGCAAAAGGTAGCGGGAGGGCTGCAGGGGCGGTTGAAGAGGAAGAAGAGGAGGAGGAGGAGGAAGAGGGCAGAGGGGCGGGGGAGTATAAGGCTATCTCTCCCGGATCTCAATCTAAAAACTCCGAACATATTTTCTCGAGTTTAGAGTCGGGCCCCGGCTCTTCCATTGGCCGCCGTGTGGAATCTCCGTCCGTCGGACTTCGGTCTTCCTTCTTTCTCTACCTTCTTCCGTCTCTGTCTCTCCCCTCCCTCCCCTCTCCCTCTCTCTCTCTCTCTCTCTCTTTCTCTTTTTCTCCACCTCCCCCTCGCTTTCTCGTTCTCTCAGTCTGTCTCTCTCGGTCCTTCTCTCGATCTCTTCTACCTGTTCGCCGCGTTCCCCCCGAGATCAAAGCACGCCGACACCAGCAGCTCGGTCCGTGGGGTGTCATCCGAGATGAAGGGTGGGAACCGGCGGTTGTAGGGAGGGTCAAGAGGGGAGGGCAGATAGGGCCGAAAGGTGGCCATACAATATTCATTAATGCGCCGTGGTAAGGTTGCTGGGGGTACTTCTCGGAGGATGAATCAGGAATCGAGCATCGGCCGACATCCCGGTATAAATCATAGCGCGCCTGTGAAATCGATCGGGGGCCCCCGTTGGCCGTCGGAGCCTCTAACGACTTCACGTGAAAGAGGCGGAGGTGCCTGAGGAAATGAGGCCAATCCTCGGACGGGGGAAACTCGAACAGCCTGTCACGAATAACTTCACTCGGGATCGTCGCCTTGCGACATTTGTCGATGTCAGTCAAAAGTTCGTTTCTCGTACGTATCGAGAAAAGTATTTTCGCTTTTCGTTATCTCGTCTTCGGCTTTTCCGAATAGGGCTGAATCAAATCGAAGGAGACGTAAGCGCGGTGAAGCTTACGGAAACGTCTCTCCGAGACGAACGACACGATAAGAATCGCTTACTTATTGGTCGGGAGATTTTCCTCTCATACGTACGGACAAAGTATCTCTCTCTCTCTCTCTCCGTTCTCCTCTCGGGTTTCCCCGAGGAAAAATAGGACGTTGAATAAAATTGTGACGGAAACTCATAAAACGTAATCGGGACGAGCGATTCGACGCGGATCGTTTAGAACGACGACGACGCGGCGGAGATCATCTTCGATGTTAAGATCGCAGGACAATAGCGTTCGTGTTCCCCGGTCAATCCTCCATTTTTTCGACGGCTATCGGCCGTCTGGCATCTAACCCGACCCTCAGCCGAGGAAGATTATACGACTTCATTCAGCATCCTTTGTCTTGTCGCGCCAATCATCGAGGTATTTATAGCAATTTCTCGACGTCATTTCTTCGAGGACGTCCCGGCGGAGAGGAGGCAGGAGGACAGAGGGAAGAGAAGGAGAAAAAACGCATTAATTATATATTTTTATTCGCGCAACCTGCGTACACATTTCATCCACCTTGCGGAGCCACGCGATGCTGAGCCCCGACGAAAGGAAAAATATTCTTGCAACATACGAGGCAGGGCAATAATAATACCGGTAAACGCGATATCGAGTCGCGATATAAAAAGAACGGACGGTCGTCGTTAAATTTATGTTTACTCATTTATCGGCGGCAATAAATGCAAGAGGACCCCCTCAACGGTGTTATCGGGAAGTCAGCGCGATAACGCGGGAATGCTCGTTTTTTCTCACGTACGCGCTTGCAAAACTGCTCCTTCAGCTTTCTTCGACGGCTAGATATTGAGGTACGCAGCGGGATTCTGAAAAACCCCGCTGCCCCCTCCCTGCCCCATGAGGAAGTTGCGAGCGAAAATTTACTTAGGACTGGCATACAAAACTGGTACGTGCCTCTTTCTCAGTTGTTCTCCGATCGACTCGATGAAAGACAAGAGCGAATCTCGGCGAGTGTCTAGCGAGCGCTAACGATCGCTAGCCCGCGGCGTTGAGAACCGCTCGTGTCGATAGCAACAGGTGGATCTTGATCTCGATATGCTTGAACTTGTTTACCACTTCAACACGCAGCCAGACGCACGGATTGTGAGTCGCGACGAGATTAGATTGCCGTTCAATTAGCACCCCAGCGAATGAGGCATCGTTACCAGCCAGCCGGCATTTGTGGCTCGCGATATCACCGGATACATCGTCGCGCGAGCAAAAGACAGAGAGAGTGAGAGAGAGAGAGAGAGAGAGAGAGACGCGAAGATTTCTTCATGTTCCTCATAAAGAAGAGCGATAGAAGAGAAGAGAACGCGGTCATTAAGACGACGCCCGGTGTATAGTCGTAAATCAATCGCTCCAAAGGCCGAACAAAGCGACGACACGCCAGCACGTCACAGCACAGCGCAGTGCAGCGCAGCGCAGGGAAAAGGGAAATTTCTCACGGGTCACCAGGTCCATCTTCCTTTTGTAGCCGAAGATAGTCGCCGGCTTTTCCGGGTTTTGTTCCGCGTGGCGAAGCGACGGTGCCGAGGGTGCGCCGCTGCTTGGTACCCCGCGAGGCGATTCTTCCCGCCTCGGGAGCGGCGAACGAGACCCGGTCTCGTTTGACTTTTCATCCGTGGAGAATGGGGCATTATTGGGCGCGCACGTGGTGCGCTTTTACGACATCTGTTCTGTCTGCGAGAAACATGTTTTCCTCGGGCGCGACGCGCTCCCTGTAAATCGCTGCCGACGTTACGATTTACAACGGGGCCAGGGGGATTAAACGGCGCGATTGATAGCGCCGTTAATTACTCGGCGGCTCTTACGCGCGGAGTGCCACGGGGACAATCGAGTGTCTCTCTCTCTCTCTCTCTCTCTCTCTCTCTCTCTCTCTCTCTCTCTCTCTCGTTCTCGGAAAATGTCTGTCGCGTACGACGTGCGCGACGCTGACGTGTGTCACGACGAGGACGAAATTAGCCTCGCGTACGCGTGTTTCCGAGTTATCCCTGTGATTAATTCTTCCGCTATCCCCCCTCCGGCACCCTGCCGTTCCGGCGAAAGGTACCGACGAGCGACCGTGCTCAAAGGAAATGTCGGCTGCCAATTAGCGCGTCCATTCCGCGTATTGAGATAACGATTGGAACCGGTCAGTGTTTACGAGAGCTCGCAGGCCGCGGCCAATCGCGGTTCACGAAATTGCTCGGTGAGCGCGTATGTTGTCGCGGCAATTGATCCGTGACAAGTCCAATTATGTAACGCGGAATTTTTCCTCCGTGCCGCGCGGCAATATCCCGCGCCATGGAACGACGATCGTCCCCGTCATCTCCCGATGTGATAACGCGTACGTCTATCCTCCCGGCTTTTCTTCCATTTCTTTCTTCTGTCGTAATTTTTTTTTTTTTTTTGCATCATTTTATACCTCTCTCTTTCTATCGTTATATTCGACGTGAAGTCTGTTACAAGACGCAAGGTAAAAACCAAGCAAGGTAAAGAGATTTTTACGAAGAGCTCTAGGATGATGTTCCCACGGTCGAGCATAATTTTATTTTATTTTATTTCTTTTTGTAAATTTTCCCCCGACATCGAGAAAACGACATCGAGGGAAAGCGAGATACGTTATGAAACAAAGTAATGCTCAACAATAAAGCGTCGACTTTGAATTCTTGGTAGTGATCTCTTACACGAGCTTATCGAATACCAATGCCAAGGCACGTGTACCTAACTCTACGCGTTCTTATTGTACTTTGGCCTCTGAGTATTCGAATTTAAAGGCCGGAACAATAAGAACGTCCAGAGACAAGTACATGCCCCGGCATTGATACTTTAATCTTGAAGAATCCTGAAAAAACGCCCCCGTCGGAGTTGCGCCGCAGGTCGCGCGTATTCTTGCACGATGTCAGCGTCGCGTTAGCTAACGATCCGGCTGATCTCCGAGGTCACGTCGCGTTCTCGGACGAGATCGTCGCCGACGACGTCCAATTATGACGCTCGCGCCTGCGGCCAGATATTGTTGTTCTTTATCCGCTCGTCGCTATCTTCGCGATCTTCGTCGACGCTCTAATCGCTCTCATTCTCTCTCTCTCTCTCTCTCCCTCTCTCTCTCTCTCTCTCTCTGTCTGACAGTGCCGGCTGCGAATCTCGCTCCTCCTGCCTCTCGTTATCAATTGCGTCACCGGGCGACGGAAACGTGTTCTCCTATGAGCACGGCGACCTTCGATAGTCGGATCACGCCTTTCGAAACTACGACGACGACGACGACGACGAGGACGTGCGAGCGAACGAATGAGCACTTCCTAATGACCGGAGGCCCCCCGGACCGCAAGAGCCGAGACCCGGGGAGCCGGTCTCGTCATTCAGGGACGCTGTCGTCATTTTCGCGAGCGCGTGATTCCGCCCGCCGCGAAGAAGAAATTACACGGCCGCGAGCGGCGTTCTCTCTGTTGACTCAGCTTGCGACTCAGCTCGCTCATTCACGCCGATGCGCTAATACTCCGCAGATAACGCGCGCCGTCGCCGGCGGTTCTCCAGATATAGATATACGGGCATGCGGACGAGGACTTTGTTCCCCGGGCGAACGCGCCGCGACCGCGACCGCGGTCAGGCCGCGATCAACAGCGGACCGCGTGAGAAGAGGGCGGGATCGGCGCGTCGATTTCGGCGGCTAGCGAGCACTCCGCGGGGGGTAGCGCGCCGAGAAAGAAAGCGACTCTCTGTATCTCGCAGCGCGTCCTCTTCTAACCTGCGAGTCAACGCGACTCGGTCCTCGTCCGGTCGGCCGAGCGTTTACAGGACGATTCGGAAGACGTCTTGGTGAGCGCACGAGCGCGCTTCTCGACAAGGTCCTCTCGCGCTCTGCCGACAAGGTCGACCTCCCTACGCGGAAGAAGCGTAATTTGTTCGCCCACGTCCCCGTGGTCCCATCTTCTCGGAACTCTCCACGGATTATTAGTCCCCCCTCCCCCCCCCCCCACCGAGACGCTTCCCGAGTTCAAAGTTTAAGTAGATCGAGAGTGCACTATTGGCGTTAAATCGGAGCTATTTTTATGATCTTGGAGTGAAACGATGAAAAGCCTCGCGATTACGTAGCGCTTAATAATTGGCATGAGAGAGAGAGAGAGAGAGAGAGAGAGAGGAGAGAGACAGAGCACTTGTGAAAAATTAGGAACCACGTCGCGAGACGAATACGCTGCGGAGCATCTGTTTTATAACGCCGTTCAATTAGACCCGTCTTCGAGTCGCGCGGCTTGACAGCGGCTCTTTCTCTCTCTCTCTCTCTCTCTCTCTCTCTCTCTCTCTCTCTCTCTCTCTCTCTCTCTCTCGCTCCCAGAGAGCCACGAGACGGCCGCAAGGGGCCGATGTGGTCGATGTGTACACGACGTACGTACTGCGTTATCATTCCGCTGTGTATTGTGGCAATGCACATGGAGGGGCGATTGGAGCGATAGCGCGGCTATATAAGCCCGCGTATTCGTCACCGCCATCAGTTCGATCTTCTTCATGTTCCCTGTCTCTAACGCTAACGTTCCTGCGTTCAAGTGGCCGTCTCTCGTCGTGTCTCTCTTTCTCTCCGAACTCGAGTAGCCGAGAAACGGTGCTGTAATCGGCGACAAGCGGCCCGGGCGTCGTCGTTTCGACCTGCTACTCAGAAGCTGAGGAAGAAGACGAGGGAGGAGGGGAAGAAGGAGCAAAGGAGCAAAGGAAAGACGCAGGGGGCAGAGAGAGAGAGAGAGAGAGAGAGAGAGAGAGAGAGAGAGAGAGACAGCCGAGTTAACGCGACTCGAGTCCGGCGAAGTTCACCGTCGAGCTTCGTCCTCGAGCTTCGATCCGCGCGACTCTTCGCCTCCTCTCGCCCTCGGTCTCGTCGTTCTCACCGAGTCGGCCGTCAGCGGGCAACGCAACAATTGCAGGAAGGATGGGACTCTCTTAGCACTCGCCGGCACCCCCCGCGACCTCGTTGAGCTGTCTGTCGTTGAGCTCGGTGTTCGTGCTCGAGCCACCTCGACCTCGCGCTCTCGACCGAGCCCGGACTTTTTTATCCTTGGCCGTTTCTCGGCTCGGCTCACCTCGCGATTCCGGCAAAATAACACGCGCGGAGACTGTCCTCGGTAACGCGACGGACACGCAGTGTCTTATGACTCGCTCGCTGCGCTCCGGCCCAGTTATGTTCTCGATCGAGTACAGCAAGCAATTCCTGAGTTACCGTATACTCAAGTCCAATCGGTTCAAGTACATCTGACGATACGGACTCGGACTACGTGGTAAAGAGTGCGATCTGGGTGGTGTGTGTGCGCGCGGTCGACTTGTACCTACGGTGCTGAGGAGGGCTGGCAGGACGGTGTTCCGGCAAGACCTGGAAAGTCTTGTGCCAGAGTTCGATGGTCGGGTCGCTTTTCACGGCGACGAGGACTTGTTGACGGCAGCAGGACGATTAGCCGACGGACGCTCTCGGCGTCATCGACGATCGTTGGCACGGCGAAGATTTTCGGGGGGCGAGAATCTGACGCGAGTCTGGCAGAGGAAAGGAGAGAGATTGTCTCTGTCTCAAGCGAAATTAGCCTCGAGTTTCATTGTTCTTAATTATAATTCGATACGAGGGTGTTTATCGCTGCGGGATCCCGCGAGCGGGACAAGTGAAAAATCCACAGGGAGGATAATTCGTTGAAATTTCACCGCAAGCCTCAGGGTTGCGCGGAGGGTTCGTTGAAGAGAGAGTTTTGTCATTGAGGGAGCTTTACAATCGGGAAAATCGACTATCGGCGTTCATTAGCGGAGCATCTTGGCGGCCGGAGTCAGGCCGCTGCGATTCATCTAGAGCGGCGACACCGCTCGAGGGCCACGATGCGCCTGTACATTGGCTCGTGAATGATCGTTAAAAGCGAGGATCGAGCGGCAGGATCAGAGCGGAAAGCGAAATCACTCGGGAATTCCGCCTTCGAGCGAACGACGGAGAGCGAGAGAGAGAGAGAGAGAGAGAGAGAGGGACACACACGGGGACGCGTCTCACATTGACTTTTCGCGGCGGTACATACACATACACATACAAATATATGCACACATGTACACATCGACGCGCGCATAATCGAGCCGCATAAAACGCGAATTAAACAGAGTCTCGCTAATTAAGGCGGGCGATCGAGAGAAATCTGCACGTCTTTGGTCAAATCGGTGAAGTCGGTATAAAGTCGGAGAAGAGAGAAAGAGAGAGAGAGAGAGAGAGGGAGAGAGAGAGAGAGAGAGAGAGAGAGGAGGAGCGGAAAGAAAGACGATCGCGAGGCAAAAGAAGAGCGAAAAACAAAAGACAAACATGATCGTTTACGTTCCGGGCAGAATGCCAACTCACGTTGGTCCCTACGGCGCCGCTCGTTACCCGGGCACCCTGCTAGGACCTGTCCCGGGTTTTTACAACCCGGTTTCCGGCTACTCCACCAGCCCGAGCTCGAGCTACTACGGGAGCATCAGCATCCAGCACCACCAGCAGCTGGACCTTCCGGTTTGGCCGCGAAGGATGCCGGCCGAGGAGGAACTGGGGAACTCCTCTCCGTCCGCCGGACTGACCGGACTCGGCGTGTCTCCTGGCGCTCTCGGCAACGGCGGCCCACCGAGCCCGGCGCACAGCGACTCGGACGCGTCCAGCTCCAGTTTGGAGCTGGGCTCCATCAGGGGGGCCGAGAACGCTCAGTTGAAGTGCAGGTAAGCGGAGCTGAAGTGTCGCCGCGAGCTGCGTGTCGATCGTCGACTCGTACGCGAGCTCGTTACTCAGCGCGCGTTGCCGTGCTGTGATTGATCATTTCGACTTTTATTTCATTATCTCCTCTCTTATCGTTTCAATGCTCTATTTTCATCGTTCTCACAACTGTCCGAAGTCACTACTGCATCGTCAAAGAGAAAAACGGCAAATCGATCCGCGAAGCGCGTGTTCGTCATATTCGCTCGGATTATTCCGGCTCCCTCTCGACGCTGTGCGTTTAACCCGTTACTCGCGATCGGTGGGGGGCGGGGGGGTGGGTTGCGTTCTGTAATCGTGTTAATTGGATCGCGATCGCGCCGCTCGCGAGCGAAATAGGAAATAACGCTGGCGCAAAGAGATCGCAGTGGTTCTCTCGCGGTGGTCCCTCGCGTCGCGAGTTGCGAACTCGCGAGCGCGAAGTCAAAGATCGCCCGGAGCGGTCGGCCGCGGCACCGGACATATTTTTCCGCGGGTGCACTGCACTCTCACGCGCCATTATTATTGTTGTTAAAGGACCAATTAAGATAGCGTCGGGGCCTGATAAGGAGACGCGACATCGCGTTCTCGCATCTCCGGGCGAATTCGCTATCTTCGCCAGACGCCGCCGCCGCCGTCGCGGAGAGCCGTTCGTGCATAATTCGCGTCACATTTCAGCTCAGCATTGGTCTAACGCTTGTTTACGATTTGGGTTTATACACAGTGCGGAGATAGCCTCTCGTTCGCTGCGTGATAACTCTGCGACAGAGAGGGGGGAGGGAGAGACACACACGCACACACACACACATGTACGTAGGAAGTCGCGTAAGACACATGAATGAAAAAATTTCCCTCGTATCTCAATCGACACGCTGGAATCTTCATCTTTATCGTCGCTAACGTCGAGCTTCGCCCCTCCCCCCCCCCCCGCGCCCTCCGCGGCTGACGCCGCATTCCCTCGGGCTTCTCTGTACTTTGCACCTTCCTTAACGCTCTTCTCTATTTACATTAATTTTCTATTTACATTCTCTCGCTTGTATCTGCGTTATCTCGCGTTCGTTATCGCCGTGTCTGCCGGCGTGTGGACTCTTTCTAATCTCGGGACTCTTCATATTCTACTTTGTGGTAAATCGAGACGATAAGACGCCGAGACGCACAAGGTAACTCCAGGCGTCTGCGTCTCGCGTGATCGGCCGATCGGGCGTGACGTCGCGCTCGCGATTCTTCTCGCGAGAACAACGCTCTAATTTATTTATCTCGGTGTAGACTCGCGAATACGCGCGCGGCTCTTCGATATACGCGCGTGCCGCGTGCGTACCGGTTGCAACCAGTTTCCCGTATCTCCGGCTGATATCGGAAAGGGGCTTTCCGCTCCTCGGATTCAGAGAAAATTCTGCGACTCGCTTCGCGACCACGGCGCGAGAAACGACGACGCGTCTTCCATCCGCGAGCGGTTCCGCGCATGTTTAAAAATTCGCGGGCTCGTTTTCTCGATGATGTCGCGTGCGTTTTTTTTTGTCGATCGAAACGACAGTCGCTGACGCGACGAACAAGCAGCTCACAAAGCCGGCTTGGTTTGGTATCCAAAGTTTACGAGGCTTAAGCTGACGATAAAATTTTAGACTCAACACTAGGGGATGATAACGACTGCCTTCGGATAATGAGCGGCGAGGAAAAGAAACCGAGCACGCGCGCTTCGATGATTATTACAAAGCGACGGCCGCTAAACGCTGTGTTATTCGAGCACGCACACATACACTCGTTTCGCAACCGGTTTATCTTTCTAACACACGAAATGACGCGTCGGCAGAGGCACTCGCTTTTATCGCTCGACGTTAGCGACTCTAGTACATCAAACTACGAGCATTATCGGCGGCAGGGGCGGGGGTAGAGAGGGACGGAAGCCCACTGTTACGATTTACGCGAAGCAGCCGCTTCTTCCACATGATGCGCACGTGAAATCTGAAGCACTTCCTTATCACGAAGAGTATCATGCGTCATTTTCGAATCTACTCTGTAAATTCAGCGTGTGTTTACATTAAATCTTTCTCCCGCCCCCCCCTCCCCTCCCCCCGTCGCCGCCTCTTCTCCCTCTCACGAATCGCTCGTTCTCGTCGAGAATCTCCCGTCACAACCGTACTTCGTGTCAGGAACGACGACGTGACTTCTTTTTGCCGTCGCGAGCCCGCGCGGCGCTTTATTCGCCGACGAAAAAAAGAGTGCGGTTGGTCAGGGCCATTTTATATATAGTGCGCTACGCGTCGACCTCATATGAGGTAATAACGGCGGATTTAATTTATAACGGCTGTAATATACTGCGGCGACGGCGCGCGCGCATCGCCGGTTCTCGGCGGTTCTCGACCGCGTCGCGAGCCACCAAAATTGAAGGCAAGACCCGCGACGGGGGTCCGGCCCGATCAAATCACACTCGGAATCACCTCGATCCGCGACCTCTCGCGGGCGGATCGGTGCCTGTTAATTGGCGGGACTCGCAGTCGTTGGCTGGAATAGTACCCGAACTGCGGTCTCCTACGGATAAACTGGTGTCAACCGGCGGCAATTGCAAAATGGCCGGAATTAGTATCAATTGGACGAGTCAGCGTACGTGCTCGTGACGCAAATCACATGTCGATATTTCAGTGCGCCTCCTCTAAGCCGCGATGCTATATTTACGCGTCGCCTTAGCCGGTTAGTCACGACTCGCGTGTCGCGCGTCGACGGCCGCCGAATGTCCGCCGATTTCGCGGCGCGCCGAATGTTTGTTCGTTCGTTCGCTCGTTCGGACCGACAGAATGTGTATGAACTGGCCTGGGAAGTGACACGTCGCGCTTGTGACCCCGTTTTACCGTTGCAAGTCGCTCGCTGCAGCAACGACTTGGTAACGGTTTTTTTTTTCCTTTTTCCTTCAAGCGGTGACATAATTACGTTTTCCGAGCGACTGTAATTAATGTATTCGTTACTTTGCGCACGTAGAGTACATGTTTGAGAAATAGGCGAATAATCCTAAGAGAAGGTATTCGAGTTTGCCTTGAAGACGAAATTGCAACGCTAACGAGCTACTTTTCGAAGGTAACTTCTCTCCCAACCTCAGTCGTGAAATATACGAGATACTGTAAAACACACGAGGCAACTTTTTTTGGGAAACAAAAAATATGGAAATTTGCTTCTTTCTTTGCAGATGGCAAAATTGCGACAAGAGATTCGCGTCGCTGGAGCAGCTCGCGGGTCACGTTGCGAGGTTGCACGCGGCACCGGGCGCGCGGGGTCTCTTCTACTGCGGATGGGAAGGCTGCCCGAGGGGTGAACGCGGTTTTAACGCGAGGTAAGGTCCCTTCAAGGTCACTACGTCGATGCGTTCGCGTTACTGTATTTTTCGTGCATCTTTCTAACCGTCGTTCGTGCCATCCGCAGGTACAAGATGCTGGTCCACGTGCGCACGCACACGAACGAGAAGCCGCACCACTGCTTCCAGTGCGACAAGAGCTTCAGCCGGGCGGAGAATCTGAAGATTCACGCGCGCTCGCACACCGGCGAGCGCCCGTACGTCTGCCCGGTCGCAGGCTGCAACAAGGCCTACTCCAACTCCTCGGACCGATTCAAGCACACCCGGACGCACTCGGTGGACAAGCCGTACTGCTGCAAGGTACCAGGCTGCCCCAAGAGGTACACCGACCCGTCGTCCTTGAGGAAGCACGTCAAGACCTATCGCCACTACGTGAACAACAACGACAAGGTGCAGGAGAAGAGCTTTGACGACGGCAACGTGCATCCGGAGAAGATGCCCATCAGGTACGACGCCAACTCGCCGGACAAGCAGAGCAGCAGCGCGCACTCCGAGTCGGACTCGAAGAAGGACTCGAGCATCGAGAGCAACAACACCTCGGTCTCCAGCCCGAAGGCCAGCAACAGCTTCGAGGAACAGCGCAACTTCGTCGAGTGGAACAACATGTACAATCTGCAGGAGCAGCGGAAGGAGCAGCAGCAAGAGCAGCAGCCGGTGATCAGCCCGCCGAAGACGTACGCCGAGAAGGACGTGAAGATCTATCAAGCGATGTACGACGATAGCTACATCATACCGGAGAGGATCCAGGTGAATCCCATGTACGCCTCCGCCGGCAACACCATCATCAAGGACTGCTCCGCGGTGTCGTCGCCACACGCGAGTCCCGGTCGCGTGTCCGACACGATGTCCCGCATCGGCATGCAGTCGACGCCCATCAAAACCGAGGAGCCGATGGACTGCGGCGCCAAGACTACCACCACCATCACCACCACCAGCACGGTAGACTACAGGAACATCGACTCGATCGTCAACAGCACGCCCTGCAAGAAGGAGAGTCCCATCAGCTGCGACCCGGTGAGGCACACGGTGATCAAGCGCGCGGAGGATGTGAAGATGGAGGTGCAGATGGAACACACACCGCTGAAGGAAGAGTACAAGGACACCGCCGGCGACTGCTGCTGCCGGCACAAGTGCTGCGTGCACAGCAACGACGGCATCCTCGAAAAGTCGAAGCTCCTGTCCGACTTTATCCTCAAGACGCAGGACCCGCTCTTCCGGCACCTGCTGAACACGATGGACCTGCAGTACGGCCTGCGGAACATGTGGTGCAACATCACCGACACCGCCAACACCTGCGGCCTCAGGGTGAAGAACGAGGGCGTCACCGAGATGGAGCAGGACCTGCCGTTAGACTTGACGATTAACAAGTAGATTGACTAATCGGCTCGGTGGGAGACCAAAAACGAAGGGAGGAAAGGATAATCCTTACGCATCGCTGCAAATTATCATTCCTTGTCGTCGTCGTCGTCGTCGTCGTCGTCGTCGTCGTCCTAAAACGCGGCTCGGACGAAGAAAACACGCGGATTCCGGCCGCGACTCGCGACGATAACCTCACGAAATCGACAAAGGGAGCGACCGACCGTCGGAAAGGACGAGCCAAGGTCGCTCTTCGGATCAGACTGCGAAACCAAATATATTTTAATACACCGTAATGATGTATAGCGAGACGGAGGCAGTCGGTGATCGAACAATAGGTTGCTCAATCCGCTTTAAGTAGCCGGCCGAAACCGATATCGCACCGGTCGGATCGTTAATCAGAGACAATTGTCAAGCTAGCGCGGTAAGCGCGACTCCTTATTAATCGCGGTGCCTTAATCGACACGCTCCCGCAGGTAACGTTCCTGATTCCATTTTGGCGACCAGCGTCGCTGTAAATACCGAGTGCTAATACGCCGGAGGAGCTCCAACCGGAAATGTTTGTTTTACACGCCTGTAAATATATTTAAAAGTTACTCAGAAATTTCGAGATAATTGGTTTTTGCATCCTAATTAGTCTGTTACGTTAGAGTTGATTTATAAGAGAGAAGGAGAGAGACAGAGAGTTATGTTTTCTTTTTCCTTTTATATAATATAATGTCCCGATGTTCAATGCGATCTTCACAGATACACCGTAACGTTTTATGTAAACACAAAGTATGTATAATATATGTATATAGAAGTTTATATATTATATATATATGTGTATATGTGTACGTAAAGAGTCAGTTATGGGACGAAGTAGTATGAAAGCGCAACGTGGCCCATCTTCGTTAAGTACAACATATTTAACGATGTATAAACTCTATATTTCCATAACATAAATATATTATTTATATAAATATTGTTTCCACGCCCTTTCCACGCGCGGCAGATAATTCGTATTAGTCGATTGCAGTTGTGTCATTTAACAGGACCGGAAACTTTTTCAATGATTCATCGAGTTTTATTATGACCTCGATTCTCCGTTAAAAACAGTGGCGGCTCGTAGCGGAGAAAGTTTAGAACTAAGAGTGCCGCAAATAAAGGATCAAAGCATAACGGGTCTAACCTGTAGCGTAGTAATTATACAGCCAGACACAGACTGCGTTCCAATATTCATTGCCAGCACTGAAAATCTGCAGTATATATGACACAAACTATGTATTTTCAGTATTGGCAGTGAATATCTCCCTAGAAACGCAGTTGTAGCAGGGAGAAACCTGAGAGCGGCTACTGGGCCGGTTACGCCGGGACGCGCTCCCTGAGAAAATGTGTGCATACTACGCCCGTCCTGACGATAACGGTAAAGCGTGCACGGTTCTTGTTCACTCTATTTCCTTAAGGAAGATAATAAGATAGAAAAACATAGACGATCAACCGCTCTCTGTCTTTATCGCACCACCTATGAGCGGCCGCGCGGCAGAAGGAGGCATGAGGCGAGTCAGCGGCAGATCCTATCGCTAAACTAGAATCTCTCCCCCGTCTTACCCCTTCATCTTCTCATCTTTCACGCGATGCATTTTTCACTACCCGCAATTCGAGAAGAAATATTTCGAGACCGCGCGGACAACTTCTAGCAACGATACAAAATGACGCTAATGGGGATGGCTATTTTTATAATTTTTATATTCAATTTTATAATTTTTATATTCAGTTATGAACATAATATGCATATGCGTTGTAAATGTTAATATGCAATAATTATTATATTTTAATTATTATTAATATTAAATAATTTTATTAACGCTAATAATTTAAATGATATCAGTAATTTGAGATATTCATCTTCTCGCAAGGGAATTGATATATCCATCTGATTTCGGAAATATTTCTTTGTTGAGATTTTTACGAATCAGCGTGCAAAATTATACAATGGATTGTTGAGTGTTTGCAGGAGAAAAGTAAACAGTTTAATACATAAATATTGTACTCAAGTAGAGATATTAAAACTTTCAATCTCAAGAATGTAAGATGGTCGTGGAGGTAAGCAGCTAGTATGTTGCACTAAAGCAGAGGGTTTCAAATTCTGGCATGCCGTTTTATTTTTTTTCTCATTTTCTTCCACATTTTCTCAGGGGGTGCGACGGAATTTGGCGGGAAAAGCGTCCCAGTGTATTCGGTCCAGTGGCCGCTCTCAGGTTTCTCTCTGCACATAATTTTGCATAATTTTATTTACGGTACAGTCAGGTACAGTACGGTACACTCGCGGACATAATAGTAAGTGCCCGTTTTTTTGCAGCTTTCGGAACGCATCCCGACTCGAGAAGAATGAGAGTCACTGCTCCGCCTGCGAAGCACGCCTGCGCAGTGACTCACAACGAAAGGCGAGAAATGAAATATACCCGCGGTGGGACATATTGACTTGTGCATTCGTTGCAGCTGATGATTCATCTCGCCCATCTCTTTCAGAAGACTTTAAAGTGGAAGTCATATCTTAAAACGATATCTCACGTATCATTTCCACGCTTGGGTGGAAAGGTAAATATCTATAATTATGTTTTATAATTAAAATGACTTAAAATTACTTTTTTTATATCATAATTTCATAATAGAAACTATAAGCGACCCCTGCATAATCCCAGGTAGAACAAAAAATCATAATAATATAATTATGATATCAATTATGTTTTATAATTATAGATATTTACCTTTCCACCCAAGCGTGGAAATGATACGTGAGATATCGTTTTAAGATATGACTTCCACTTTAAAGTCTTCTGAAAGAGATGGACGAGATGAATCATCAGCTGCAACGAATGCACAAGTCAATATGTCCCACCGCGTATATATCAATTGCTTTTCGTTGTGAGTCACTGCGCAAGCGTGCTTCACAGGCGGAGCAGTCACTCTCATTCTTCTCGAGTCGGGATGCGTTCCGAAAGTTGCAAAAAAACGGGCTCTTACTATTATGTCCGCGACCGTACATAAGATGCAATGAAGTGGTCCGGTTATTGCATCAGATTGTATCAGAGAGGAACGTGAAAGCGGCCAACACGGTGTTTTCGACAACACCGACTTTTCACACTGGGAAAGGACGTCATCTGCACCCATTTTGAGAGGGGAACTACGATGCTACATCCACTTTCAGGTTTCAGCGGTAAAACCTGTATGTGGTGGCAGTCCGTGCTACATCCATTTTTAGGCGGTTTATGTCCGTGCTACAACCATAATAGCGTACTTGACAAGCACGGTCTCGCACATTGTTACGCGTTTATAACATGAATTAACATGTTAACATGTGCAAAAAAAAGAATTGACTTTGTGTATGATTAATATCATGAAGATTATACGAAGTGTCCGGTAATTAGCTGCCAACTCGAAGTGTGAGGGTAGATTGGGTTGAGACAAACATAAAAGTCCCATACCATTTTGCGAGATTCGCAATAATTATCGAGTTATTAATGACAGAAATCTGAGGAGTGAAAGCGCGCCGACATAGATGATTCGAAAAGCGTTGCAGCTGCTCGGGGCAGCGATCATGAATTTTTTCCCTAGCGTGAACTAATAAGAAGTGAAAGACTTCTGTGAATCAATGAAAAATGAAAAATTTTATATGAATTTGTGAAAATCGAAACATTTCACACGACAATTGAGTCGTTCAACATGGCAGTTGCGTGTTCTGGGTAATTCAATGAATACCAAAGAAATCAAAATGATCAAAATAATAATGTCCGTGTATAGTCCGAAGGATATTATTACGTGACACGCAAAACCCGTTTGATGTAATATCCAAAGAAAATGTTTCAAAATATGTATGTACAGGTAATATAAACCTTATGCACCGACGAGATATACTACAAAGCCTGATGGCCTTACGGGATTTAGCGTACCAGAGAAATTTTCCTGGTGAGGCACCCGGGCGAAAGAGACCGTCTCGCATTTAGCGCAGTAAAATTTAATGGGAACTAATACTTTTCAATCCTTTTCTTCGGATCAAAAAGATTCAGAATTCAGACATATTCAAAATGTCAATACTTTTTAATACGTCTCAATTCGACATTTTATACAGGGAAGCAGGATGAAGGGAATGGGATGCGGGCAACGACACATCATGCGTCTCCAGACATGTCAAATCGTTTGTTATAGAGGAGGCTTTGATACGGCAACATGTATTCGAATATTTAATCGTCCCATGGACCACTTATATATAATAAAAAAAAAATTAACGCGGATAAATGAACGATTCGTATCAATTTTTTCTTTTCTTATAGAGCAATGAAAGAGTAAATCAGTACCGAAAATCGAATACCGATTAATATCATAAACCAGTGTCAGAAAATTGTCCAATAACAATTTGTTCTCATTTTTCAGGTACTTTCCCCTCTAATCTTATTCAACAAATTAACTCCGTTAAACGAACGATTCGTACCAATTTTTCTTCTCTTATAAAGAAATGAGAGAATAAATCAGTACCGAAAATCGAAGACCGTTCAATATCTAATTTTTTCATCAAATTAACGCGGATAAATGAACAATTCGTCTGAAATTTTTCTTTTCTTATAGAAAAATGAAAGGAGAAATCAGTACCGAAAATCGAATACCGATCAATATCGAATTTATTCATCAAATTAACGTGAATAAACAAACGATTTGTATCAATCTTTTATTCTTTTATAGAGAAATCAAAGACTAAATCAGTTTCGAAAACCGGATATTGATCAATACTATAAATCAGCGTTAGAAAATTGTCTAAGTGCAATGACAAGTTGTTTTCATCTTGCAGGTATTTACCCCACTAATTTACTCAACAAATTAAGTCGGATAAAGGAAAGATTCGTATCAATTTTTATTCTCTTATAAAGAAATTAGAGAATCAGTCAGTACCGAAAATTGAAGACCGATCAATATTTAATTTATTCATCAAATTAACGCGGATAAATGAACGAGTCGTATGAATTTTTTTTTTCTTATAGAGAAATGAAAGAGTAAATCAGTACCGAAAATCGAATATTGATCAATACCGTAATCAACGTCAGAAAATTGTCCACGTGCAATTACAATTTGTTCTTATTTTTTAGATACATACCCCACTAATTTACTCGACAAATTAAGTCGGATAAAAGAACGATCCGTATCAATTTTTCTTTCCTTATAAAGAAATGAGAGAATATATCAGTACCGAAAACCGAAGATTGATCAATATTTAATTTATTCATCAAATTAACGCGGATAAATGAACGATTCGTATGAATTTTTTTTCTTATAGAGAAGTGGAAGAATAAATCAGTACCGAAAATCGAATATCGATTAATACCATAACTCAGTGTCAAAAAATTGTCCAAGTGCAATGACAATTTGTTTTTATTATTCAGGTACTTACCCCTTTAATTTTATTCAACAAATTAACTCGGATAGACCGACGATTCGTATCAATATTTTTTCGTCTTATAAAAAAATGAGAAAATAAATCAGTACCGAAAACCGAATAACGATTAATACAATACTATAAATCAGTGTCAGAAAATTGTCCAAGTGCAATGACAATTTGTTCTCATTATTCAGGTACTTACCCCTTTAATTTACTCAAAAAATTAACTCGGTTAAACGAACGCTCCGTATCAATTTTTCTTTTCTTATAAAGAAATGAGAAAATAAATCAGTACCGGAAACCGAAGACCGATCAATACCTAATTTTTTCATCAAATTACCGCGGATTAATGAACGATTCGTATTAATTTACTGTTTTTCTTATAGAGAAATGAAAGAATAAATCAGTACCGAAAATCGAATATCGATTAATATCATAAATTAGTGCCAAAAAATTGCCCACGTGCAATGACAATTTGTTCTTATTTTTCAGGTACTTACTCCTCTAATCTTATTCTACAAATTAACTCGGATAAACAAACGGTTCGTATCAAATTTATGTCTTATAAAAAATGAGAAAATAAATCAGTACCGAAAACCGAAAACTGATCAATATTTCATTTATCCATCAAATTAACGCGTATAAATGAACGATTCGTATGAATTTTTTTTTTCTTATAGAGAAATGAAAGAGTAAATCAGTACCGAAAACCGGATATTGATCAATATTATAAATCAGCATTAGAAAATTGTCTAAGTGCAATGACAAGTTGTTTCCATCTTGCAGGTACTTACCCCACTAATTGACTCGACAAATTAAGTCGGATAAAGGAAAGATTCGTATCAATTTTTATTCTCTTATAAAGAAATTAGAGAATCAGTCAGTACCGAAAATTGAAGACCGATCAATATTTAATTTATTCATCAAATTAACGCGGATAAATGAATGAATCGTATGAATTTTTTTTCTTATAGAGAAATGAAAGAGTAAATCAGTACCGAAAATCGAATATCGATTAATACCATAAATCAGTGTCAAAAAATTGTCCAAGTGCAATGACAATTTGTTCTTATTTTCAGGTACTTACCCCTTTAATTTTATTTAACAAATTAACTCGGATAGACCGACGATTCGTATCAATATTTTTTGTCTTATAAAAAAATGAGAAAATAAATCAGTACCGAAAATTGAAGACCGATCAGTATTTAATTTATTCATCAAATTAACGTGGACAAATAAACGATTCATATAAATTTCTTTTTCTTATAGAGAAATGAAAGAGTAAATCAGTACCGAAAACCGAATATCGATTAATACCATAAGTCAGTGTCAGAAAATTGTCTAAGTGCAATGACAATTTGTTCTCATTTTTCAAGTACTTACCCCTCTAATATTATTCAATAAATTAAGTCGGATAAAAGAGCGATTCGTATCAATTTTTCTTCTCTTATAAAGAAATTGGCGAATCAGTCAGTACCGAAAATTGAAGACCGATCAATATTTAATTTATTCATCAAATTAACGCGGATAAATGAATGATTTATATCAATTTTTTTTTCTTATAGAGAAATGAAAGAGTAAATCAGTACCAAAAATTGAATATCGATCAATACCGTAAATCAGTGTCAGAAAATCGTCCAAGTGTAATGTCAATTTGTTCTCATTTTCAGGTACTCAGCCCTCTAATCTTATTCAACAAATTAACTCGGATAAACGAACGATTCGTATCAATTTTTTTGTTTTATAAAACAATGAGAAAATAAATCAGTACCGAAAATCGAGGACCGTTTAGTATCTAATTTTTTCATCAAAGTAACGCGGATATGTGAACAATTTGTATCAATCTTTTTTTCTTTTATAAGAGAAATCAAAGACTAAATCAGTATCGAAAACCGGATATTGATCAATACTATAAATCAGCGTTAGAAAGTTGTCCAAGTGCAATGACAAGTTGTTTTCATCTTGCAGGTACTTACCCCACTAATTTACTCAACAAATTAAGTCGGATAAAAGAACGATTCGTATCAATTTTTATTCTCTTATAAAGAAATTGGCGAATCAGTCAGTACCGAAAATTGAAGACCGATCAATATTTAATTTATTCATCAAATTAACGCGTATAAATGAACGATTTGTATGAATTTTTTTTTCATATAGAGAAATGAAAGAGTAAATCAGTACCGAAAATCGAATATTGATCAATACCGTAAATCAGTGTCAGAAAATTGTCCAAGTGCAATGACAATTTGTTCTTATTTTTCAGGTACTTACCCCTCTAATTTATTCAACAAATTAACTCGAATAAACGGATGATTCGTATCAATTTTTCTTGTCTTATAAAGAAATGAGAGAATAAATCAGTACCAAAAATTGAAGACCGATCAGTATTTAATTTATTCATCAAATTAACGCGGATAAATGAACGAGTCGTATCAATTTTTTTTTCTTGTAGAGGAATGAAAGAGTAAATCAATACCGAAAATCGAAGACTGATCAATACCATAAATCAATGTCAAGAAAATTGTCCAAGTGCAATGACAAGTTGTTTTCATCTTGCAGGTACTTACCCCACTAATTTACTCAACAAATTAAGTCGGATAAAGGAAAGATTCGTATCAATATTTATTCTCTTATAAAGAAATTAGAGAATCAGTCAGTACCGAAAATTGAAGACCGATCAATATTTAATTTATTCATCAAATTAACGCGGATAAATGAACGAATCGTATGAATTTTTTTTTCTTATAGAGAAATGAAAGAGTAAATCAGTACCGAAAATCGAATATCGATCAATACCGTAAATCAGTGTCAGAAAATTGTCCAAGTACAATGACAATTTGTTCTCATCTTTCAGGTATTTATCCCTCTAATTTACTCAACAAATTAACTCGAATAAACGGATGATTCGTATCAATTTTTCTTGTCTTATAAAGAAATGAGAGAATAAATCAGTACCGAAAATTGAAGACCGATCAATATTTAATTTATTCATCAAATTAACGCGGATAAATGAACGAGTCGTTTCAATTTTTTTTTCTTGTAGAGGAATGAAAGAGTAAATCAGTACCGAAAATCGAATATCGATCAATACCAGAAATCAGTGTCAGAAGATTGTCCAAGTGCAATGACAATTCGTTCTCATTCCCGAGTCTTTCCCGAGTCGAAATATTAATTCTACATTGATCCTGCAAATTGCATCCAATTTGAAAAATCAATGCAGAATATCTAGATGCGCAATAGTGAACAAGCTTTGTCCTACCTGAACGTTACATCTGGCTACTCTCGCAGTCTCGCCCATGATGAGTCTTCAACAGCGACGTATTCCGCAGTTATTTAATACTCGTTTATTTCGATAATGTATATGTATTTAATCCTTATATTCTTAATTTAAATGAGCAATTTTTGTTGATTTTGATTATATATTCGCTTAACAGCGCAAGAAAGAGAACAAAGATAAAAAACGTAAATAGAACTGCCTTTGTTAGAACTGCGCGTGAGGTAGATATATAAGGATTAAATAATGATATTAGAATTAGAGGAAATGGGAGATGAAAAACGCTTTTTATTCTCATCATTCTTAAAGTTCTCTTTTCCTTTTTTCTTCTCTTTTTTTCTTTTCTTTTTTCTAATGAGAATGATGAGAATTGTAGCTCTCAAAAGAGCTGAAGCTGCAAAAAGATAACGGTTATGTCTAATAATGCTGTTTCACTAATAGAGATTTTAATTCAGATTCGGTACAATAAGAAAGATAAACAAGAATGAGAAACGGACATTCTAGCAGATTCTAAACGAAAACAGCAATCTGAACATTATTAGACGAATAAAAATCAACACTTGTAAAATTTATTTCAAATTCTAAGATCATTATTCATAGTTTTTTTAAATTATGTGCAATTTTTCATTGAAAATATAATTACAAATTTGTATTGATAAACCTTAGCTTGCCTCAGCAACCTTGCTTGAATAGACATTCATATTTTATGAGAAAAGAAAAGTACAACTCATGTTACGTGAAATTAGGTTAACGAATAATCAAATCTCAAGCTATTTTATCATTTTTCAGATGATAAACCATGAATGCTGATCTAATTTCGACTCGGGTATGTCCTTACTTCGAGTAAGGTCCGTTAAAATCAGAAAAATAATAATGCGTAATAATAATAACTCGAGGTACCTCGAATACCATACATGATGTATCGCTGTCCTCGGCTACGTCTCTCGGCGCGCTCCAAGTCCTCTCTCCATCCTGACTTCTCGATCCGACGTCCTCCTTCTGGTTCTGGTCCTCCGTCGCAGCACCCCCGGATACTCCATCGCAGCACTGGCGACGACACTGACTCTAGTTCTAACACTCGCGCAAGTAAGATTCGGAGACAAAATAACGCGTATTAACCGACACTCGTACTATTCTGCGTTGCGGTATGCGCGTCGTTCGTCGGCCGGAGGCGCAATGTCCTTTCCGCAATCACGGAGTCATATATAAGCGTACGAAAACAAACAATCGGGAAGGCACGGTTACCCCCCATCTTGGCGATCAGTGTTGATGCCTGCGTCGTCCGTTAGCTGAAAATGAAAACATCTCGTGTTTTCAAAGCATGCCTGTGAGAGACTCGCTTCAAACTTCACAATACTTATTTACGTCTGTTCCAAGAATCATATTATGCCGAATTCAAACTGTCTCTATTGACATGACACACACGAGATCTGCGACCGCATCATTGATCTTTCTTTGGACAAGAAAATCCTGAGAGGAACGCTGTTCGAGAATATCGCATTTTATGTTTCAGGTGCCTTGCAGATTATCGAATCCGATGTAACAGATCAGGGAAAGTATGAATGCGTCGTTATGAATAACATGCGTGGGCACGGACTACTCCAAGTCAACCACGTTATACGTGAAACGTACGTATATTTAATATTATATAAAACTTACCTTTTTAAACATAAAGGTAAAAAAAAGGCGTCAAGTACAAGCGCAACACGTATTGTGTTATTTTTAGAAGTATCAAACTCAAATTATTTTTTTTATTGTATATGTGTTTACATAAGTTTTTACAAGTAAAACTTATAACTATAATAAAATTCTGCAACACTTTTCTACTGTACAAAAGAAGTGATATATTAGAACAGTAGCGCCAACTGAGAAACCTAACATATATATATGATTATTGTATACTTAACTTAATATTTTTAGAAATCTCAAACTCAAATTATTTTCTTTTTTAAGATATATATTATGTACATAACATAAGTTTTTATAATATATGTACATAAACTTTTAAAAGTAAAAATTATATCGTGTTATAAAAATTTAACACGTTTGTTAATAGTGTCCAATATTAAAAAAAATATCTTCTTAAATATTATGTACATAACATAAATTTTTATAAGTAAAACTTATCAAGTTATTTTTTTGTAAGATATATATGTACATAAACTTTTAAAAGTAAAAATTATATCGTGTTATAAAAATTCAACACGTTTGTTAATAGTGTTCAATATTTAAAAAAATATATCTTTTTAAAGGTTATGTTATTCAAAATATTTAAGAAAACCTAGGTACAAATAATGTCCATAACAAATTTTTACAAGTAAAATTTATCATTATTTATTAGAACACTGAGTTATATGATTATTTTACTTGTTATTGTAACATATTAATTATTATAACAATGCAATAAAAAATATTTGATACATAATTCTTGGCGCGGCTGCACCAAAAACTATATCGAACTAAAACTTGTTTAATACATATATGACAGCATTTTTATTATAATATATTCTATAATGAAGGTTTATAATTTATTTATTATAATACTATATAAACTCAAATAAAACATTATACCGTATATGTATAAAGAGAATTTACAAGAACATTTTATTATAATAAAAATGCTGTCATGTATGTATTAATCAAGTTTTAGTTCGATATAGTTTTTTAAAGTCAAATTAGATATCATTGACATTTCGTCAATTATAATAAGAATAACACCTTTGAATAAAAAAATATCAAAATATGTAGAATATATATACATTCGATATGTATATTCTATAGTGAAGGTTTATCATTTATTATAATATTATATGAACTTGAATAAAACATTACACCGTATATATATATATAGAGAATTTACAAATACATTTTATTATAATTACATAATATTATAATTATAATTTATTATTATTATATAGACGAGAGTAATTGCAGATTCATAAAGTGTCTATGATTACTAGTCGGATGATGACGGATCGTGAATGCCGAGCGCGAAATTCCGACTTCTTATTCCCGGAAAATTCGTCAAACGTCAAACGAAGGGCAAAAAGTGTCGTCGCTCGCGAGCCGATCAATACAATCGGCGCGATGTAAACATTGCGGGCCTCGGCGGCGGTTGAAGCAAGAGAGACTTGCCTTTGAGCGTCTCTTGTTTTCTCGAAGGTATGGGAACGACGAGAGGAATGCAAGGAGGCCTTTCAACTGTACGCGACATTGATGCACTCTATTTATTGATTACTGAAAATAAAGAAAATTACTCTGTCGAAGCATCGGACATTTGTTAGCTTTATGTTAACTAAAGAGGAATGTGTACGATTAGAAAATATGTTAGCAACTAATTGTACAGAATGTCAAAGTTGTTGTAACGCCGTTTTCGGAAAATAATTAAAGGTCATGGTAGCGTTAAAGAGTCCTAATTAGCGTCATTTTGTGTTGTTGCTAGAAATTTTCCGCGCGATCTTGAAATATTTCTTCCCGAGTTGCGGGAAGTGCATTGCGTGAAAAATGAGAAGGCGAAGGGGCAAGATAGAAGATATTTTGGTTTAGCGATAAGATTTGCGCTGACTCGCCTCGTGGCTCCTCCTGCCACATGTACGTTCATAGGTAATGCGACAAAGACGGAGAGCGATTGATCGTCTGTGCTTGTCTAACTTACTATCTCTGTAAGGGGAAGTAGAGTGAGCAAGAACCGTGCATGCTTTACCGTTACCGTCAGGACGGATGCGGTAGTGTGCACACATTTTCTCAGGGGGCGCGTCGGAATTCGGCAAAAAAACATCCTGGCGTAATCGGCCTAGTGGCCGTTCTCAGGTTTTTTTCTGGTTGTAATATATCTAGACTGCGCGTTCTCCCAGATTTCAAGTAGAGTTCACATAGAAAAGGATGCACTGAGTTTTGTGTATGTGTGTTCTCCCTCGTGCGTGCGGGAGAGAACACACAGAACGCACAAAACCAGAGAGAAACCTGAGAGCGGCCAACATGGCGTTTTCGGCGACATCGACTTTCCGCAAAGGGTGTCATCTATATCCATTTCGAGAGAGGAACTACGATGCTACATCTATTTTCAGGTCTCAGCGGTAAAACCTGCATATGATGGTAGTCCGTGCTACATCCATATTCAGACGATTTATGTCCGTGCTACAATCATAATAGCGTACTTGACATGCACGGTCTCGCACATTGTTATGTGTTTGTAACATGAATTAACATTTTAACATGCGCAAAAGAAAAGTAGAATTGAGATTGTGTATGATTAATATCATGAAGATTATATACGATATACATCGTATAAATACAGGGTGTTCGATAATTAGCTGCCAACCCGAAGTGTGAAGGTAAATCGGGTTAAGACAAATATAAAAGTCCCATACCGTTTTGTGAGATTCGCAATAATTATCGAGTTCTTAATTACAGAAATCTGACGAATGAGCGCACGCTGGGACGAATGAACGGAGAAGCGTCGTAGTAGAGAGAAGAACATCAATAACATGGATGTGGATGATGTGGATGGGATGTGAATGCGGATGCGGATGGGGATGAGGGTGTGGATGTGGATGCGGATGTGGATGTGGATGCGAATAGAGAAAAAAGCAGAAAAGCAACAAAATGCAAAAAAACGCTGAAAACGCTGCAAAATAAAGAAAAACAATGAGTAACGTAAAAAGACAAAAAGAAAACGATATGGATGTGAATGTGAATGTGAATGTGAATGTGGATGCTAATACAGAGAAAAACAGATAAGCGCAACCAAACGCAGAAAGTCGCTAAAAAACGCAAAAAAATACAGAAAATCAATGAGTAACGTAAAACACGAAAAAAGCGATGTGGACGCGGATGTGGATAATGTGGATGTGGATGTGCAAGTAGTAGTGCGAATATAGAGAAACGTGGATGTGGATGTGGATGCGAATGAAGGTGTGGATGTGACCATGGATGTAGCAAAAGAACTAAAAAAAGCGCAGAAAAACACGGAAAGAAGAGTTTTTCAGCGTTTTTTTTCAATATTCTACGTTTTTTGCGTTTTTCAACGTTTTTCTCGTTTTTTTGCGTTACTCATGTTTTTTCTATATTTTTCTGTGTTTTTCTGCAATTTTCTGCGGTTTTCCGCGTTTCCCTGCGTTTTCAGCGTTGGTTATCTTTTTACGTTATTCGTATCTTTGTATTTTTTCGCGTTTTTCTGTAATTTTCTGCGTTTTCATGCGTTTTTCAACGTTTTTCAGCGCTTCTTCGCTTTTTTGTGTTATTCAGCGTTTTATGCATTTTTCTGCGTTTTTCTGCGACATCCACATCTACATCCACATCTACACCCTCATCCGCATCCGCATTCACATCCCATCCACATCACCCACATCCATGTTAATGGCTGCATTCAGCAGACTCAACAGTTGGACAACATTACTAGATTTTCCATTGAATCTCGCTCCTGATTGATAAATATTTCTGGGTCTATGAAGAATCTAAAAGAATGCTCCAATTACAGACAATAATCACTAAGCGCTCTCTGATCACTTTGTTCTACTGAACGCGGCCAATGATATTCTTTTCTCTGCGACGCTTCTCCAATCATTCGTCTCAGGGTGCGCTCATTCGTCAGATTTTTGTAATTAATAACTCGATAATTATTGCGAATCTCGCAAAACGGTATGGGACTTTTATGTTTGTCTTAATCCAATCTACCTTCACACTTCGGGTTGGCAACTAATTACCGGACATCCTATATTTATATGATATATATCGTATATAATCTTTATGATATTGATCATACATAATCTCAATTCTTCTTTTCTTTTGCACATGTTAACATGTTAATTCATATTACAAACGCATAACAATGTGCGAGACCGTGCTGTTTGTTAATACGCTGTCTATTACGGTTGTAGCACGGACATAAACCGCCTGAATATGGATGTAGCACGGACTGCCATCACATTCAAGTTTTATCTAGCCTAGACCTGAAAGTTGAAGTAACATCGTAGTTCCTCTCTCAGAATGGATGCAGATGGCGTTCTTTTCCAGTGTGGAAAATCGATGTCGCCGAAAACGCCGTGTTAGCCGCTTTCAGGGGGGCGATTCTTTAACTCGTTATTGAAGTTAACGACAGTTTCGTTATCGTTGCGCAGCTTTTCTACGATATACAAAAGCTGCGCAACGATAACAAAAATGTCGTGAACTCCAATAACGAGTTACAGAATCCGGCACCACTGGTTCCTCTATGCACAAAACAGAATGCATTTTTTATACGTGAGCTATCCGTATTTCTCGAACACGCATTCTAGACATATCATGGGCAGAAAGGAGTAAATACATGAAGTAAAGGTTGCATAAAAACAACAAAAAGATACAACAAAGTAATAAATGAAATTATTCTCTGAATTTCGCTGAATTTTTGGGAGCCGGTAAATTGTTACTCAAGTATCGGCTATTATAATTTTGTTAGCCGAGACTCGAATCTGAATCTAAGACGGTTGAAAACGCTTGACGAGCCTAGTAACATCAGACAAATGGTCTGTTCTTTTTAGCTGCACTACTGAACTGGTGCAATAAGTTAAAGTGAGAAAAAATATAGTTGTCTCATTCTAACTTATTGCACTAGTTCCGTAGTGCAGCTGAAAAGAACAGATCAACTAACTATCGCCTAGGGAATAATCAAATTGAAAAAAAGTGTACGATAATCGATCTTTTGTAAGTAAAGAATAATCGACGTCAAAGTAATCGAGTTGATATCGCTCATTCCTAAATCTAATCCTAACCTAACTTAGCGTGACCTAACCTAATTATTTAATAACGAATTGCTGCGTTAAAACAGCAAGTATCTTAGGAAAGTAACATTAATATTCCGATCGTGATGGCAAACGATCGGGAAATGCTCCGGGAAATCTGGGATGGTAAAATTCCAGTTTGTTTTACTCTGGATTCGGAGGAAACGTGTGAGTTGCAAGGGCCGGATCCGTTTTATCTAATGGTACCTAGGTTAAGTTATTTCCCATTGTGTACAGAGAAGGTGAGAATCTTTGCGATAGCTCAAAATATTGTAAAATGCTATTTTCCATACATCTAATGACACTAATAATTTTAGGTAAAAAAACACTTCATACGGCACATACAAAGTGACAGTAAACAAGAACACGAGATGTGGCTGGAATTTAACGGAATTCCATTAAAATGGCATTATCCAATCGGCGTTTTATTAGACATTTATTTCAATGACATTCAGTTGCCTTGGAACATTGTTGTCCACTTTGATAAATTTCCGGAAAATGTTCTAATGCACTGCCAAAACAAGTATGTATATAATAAACTTCAAATGCAACATATATACAGAGTGTTCAAAAGGAGGATTCTAGACTTACCGGGTAGAGAGTACTTATTGTACTAAATAAGAAATGCTTAGTAAAGCTAGATTGAAAAATTGATCCTTTCTATAAACGTTTTTTGATTTTGGTAACACAAATTATTTGCGCTTCAATTGATCACTCAAGTAAATAAGTGAATGAGCATCTTACCATATTATTACTTCAATATTTACAAATAGCGTTCTACACTTATTCTCCGTGAAAGCATTTAAATACAACATCCTTCAAAAGATAAATTGGACAGGGCAGATCAGTTGCGTGGCTTTCTTGATCTCCCGACTTAAATTTACTTGGATTTCTTTCTATGGGGATCTATGAAAGAAGCTTGGTTTATTCTTCATCCATAAATAATATACGAGAATTATATCAGTGAATTGCAAGATGCACCAGCTAACCAGATTCAAAAAAGACCAAGAAATTTTAAGAACTTAAGATTTTTTTTGAATCATTATACAAGCATGTGTGATATAATGTAACACACTTATACCTTGTGCAATTTCAGGGAAGTTGTGGAAGCTCACTTCCTCTCTTGTATAAAAGAAGCGGATGTTTTAAAGCACAGAGGACAAATTGTATCTAGTATGCAGAAAAAAGACCACACGCAGTTGTGGAATGGAATTATGAACGATAAATTCGACCAGTTCTGGTCTGTGAATGGTAGGCTCATGGAAGCCATCACTGAAGAGGGATTTAAATACATACCCTTTCGATGCTACACCAGTGAGGATAAGTATATACAGAAACTAGTGAGGCCGATAAACGAAGAAGGCCAAAGGAAAACGTTGAAGCATTTATTAAGCGAAGTATTCCCGGATCAAGAAAGTGGTTTGTAGTGTTTTTTAAAAGTCTTACATATAACTCTGTCTATTTGTCAAAGTTAAGACTAATTGTTCATGATTTTGCAGTTACAGTACGTACTCACGGTATCATACCACCGTTAGAAACGCCGCTTCAATGGATGGCGGAGCATTTGAGTTACCCGGACAATTTTTTGCATCTAATTGTCGTCACATCGTAACGTCCAATGAATAAAACCGGATAATTTCGTCACTCAGTGACAAATATCTCTGCCCTATTGTGTATTTTATTTTTGTTATGTTTTTTATTGTGATATATATATTTATTTCGTGATAGAATCTATTATTACATTACCAAATGTATTTTGTATAATTAAAAAAAGAGCGTGATTGCGACGGAACATTTTACAGGACCGTATGGTATCGAGTAACGTGAGAAAAATATAATAACGTGTATTGCGATATATTTGTATATTAAGATTCCCGTGAGATTTTAGACGAATTTGAATTATGTATGAATTGTACACACATATAAATGATAAAATTGACAGTTGCGCCTAGTTCGGGATTTTTTGACACTTCGATAGACACAATAAAGCAAACGAACAAATTTATTGAACTAACAATTAGGTTGGGCGTGCTTTATTCATTAAATTATCGTACAATTTTCTTCCAGCTCTTAATATCTGCGGCGGCAAGAGATTATTTTGTCTAATCACCGAATCTGCGGGCCTGCGTATGATAACGGGCTGATTTCCATTACTGTTGTATTCTGTAGTCCTACGACTGTCTCCAAAACTGAGATAATTGACAACTTCCTGCCTCTTGCTCTGTTGCTCCTTTAATTTAGAGAGAGACATTTATATTTATATGTAGCTTACGCGTAGAGCTCGAATTTGTTGTTATTACTTTGAATATCACCATCGCGGAATCCTGGTATCTCTTGTGTATATCGTCCTTGCTTAAAACAGTGTTCACCTCCGGAGACTTGTAACAGTCGGTCATCGGTGTTGTTCCGTTATTATGTTATTTACGTATTTAACACATGGCTTCTTCCTTCAGCTCTCTGGCACTTCTAGTCCTGCAAGTATGAAAAGCAATATTGAATTTGGCATTTCTTTGTGAATATACCGAATATCTGACACAAAACTTATTGTGTTAGGTCGAATGCGAAGAGTATACCGCGATTAAATATAAGGAATGAAACAATTTAACTCAGGATTTTGTATCGTATGTTTTATTCCCGAGCCGGCATAGCTCTCGAAAGCAAAATTTTTATTAACGATGCTTATACGAGCTACAGTTTCCATCCTTAAAGTACTTACAATAAATGTGTGCAATATTTGTCACGCTTGAAAAATTTACAATATTTATCGGTATTTATAATATTTATTCGAATATAAGAATAATCCGGGGCCGAAAGCGGACTGTCGAGGAATAAATTAATGTCTAAGATAAATATTTCTTGGGTTCTTAAACGTGATCAAAGTCAAGCAGTTATCATTGACGTATTTTTTTTTTAATGTTCCAAATTACGACATGGAACAAGATAAAATCCAAAGTATCAAAGAATAAATCGGGAGTACAGATTTTTACTGATATAATTTTTGTGTTTTTTCAGGAACAAGATGCAGGCTACAATTATTCGCTGATCAATAGAACAAACAGCAGATTGACAAAAATCTCTTTGGACATCCGAAAATTTGTACAACCTGGTCTACATACACCTCGTGCTCGAGTATGTCTCGCAGCAGCACCAGTAAAGTAAGTTTAGCATTAGCATCAATTAACGATAATTTCAACTACTTGTCGTTAGCCGGCAACGTGGGAAAAAGGTCTGAGGAATTAAACAAGAGATACGTCGAGCAGATAAAAACTTGACAAGTTAGGTCGCAGACTAATCGGACTAAACGCACTTAAGCTGACAAAAAGACCTCGTAAGAAACCGCGCAAGAAACGATAAATCGCGTGTGTAGTTTTAAAAAACTCATCTTGTTCGAAAATGTATCGTGCGTTCGTATATCTATCTTGGTCACACTTTTTCGCATCCTTTTACTTTCCCAGCGACAAATAGTTGCAAATTGTTCATTCCGTTTCACTATCAGCTCATTGGATCAACGTCGTTGAACTTTGCTGGGCCGCGGGGTGTTTCTTGCGGCTTCGCTTCATGTTTTTCTTTCTTGATACGCGTCTTCTTGGAAACACACGTAACCAAAGAAACTCTCTACTCGGTGTCTGTCTTATAATTAGCAGCTATCGCGAAAATGAGCGTCTCTCCTTGCTGTCTACGTGTGTCGAGCGTTCCGCAGTCTCGCGGACGAAAATTAGCGTTCGAACTTGACATCTCTCTCGATACGTCGCGCAATCAAACATTCTCATTTCTTCGCTGCTCATAATCACACGACCTCTCTGTATCTTGATATTCCCGGCCATATAGACTTGCAAAAATTCTCAATCTCTGCTTTTCGTATTCCGTTCCGATTAGCGCGATCAAGGTACAGACGTCGGCATTGAGACTTGAAATAAACGACATTTCGCGAATATGAGCGACTACGAGTGTCTTCACAATATTAAATGACTTATCCAGAACATTGTCACGTCGTTGTCCTTTGCGGGAAATATTTTCGTCGCAAGACGCTGACGAAACAACACGAAACAACACCTGGACCTGTTTTCTGGACTGTTTGCCGCGAGGCACGGAGAGCGCATCTGGAAAAGTCTCAGAAAACTGATCCTCCGGGAATCCGCAGCGATTTCTCGCAGCGATATAAAATAGAAAACTGGAGGAAGGATCCATGAAAGATCTCGTAGGCGCGGGTCGTCACCGAAAGCGGATGGCGAGTCGGATCAGGGCTGAGGGAAGGATTCCGCTATACGTCGCTGGTCGCCGAGAGACTTATCTTTAATCTATAGTTGAGGGGCGGGGGGAGGGGAATAACACGTGCGGGGAAATATGTAGGACATAGAAACCGCGGCCGTGGGCTATAGCGATCGATGAAAATTCATGAGCGACAATAGCGTTTGGCAAATGGCGCGTTCTTCGCGCCAGCCAGCCCGCGCGCCGGGATAACACGGCGATTTCACGTTGCGCGACACACTTCCCCGCCTTACGAGTCTTACCTTGCGCTCGAGGCGAGACGAGGTGAGTCAGCGTACCCGAAGTGCCATCGCCGAAACCTCGGGCTCTCGTCCGTCTACTGTGCGCGCTGTGCGCGTGTTCCGCAAACGGAGGAACATCTCTCAACGCGTCGCCGTCGAGCGGTCGTTGGAGCGACGCCAAAGTCCTTTTCGTATGCTCTTGTGTATCCGGTCGGCGCGGATCGACCGAGAGAGCTGCTTTCTGAGCGCCCATCGCGCTCTTCGACACGCGATTATCTCTTATCGCACGTCGCGCGGAGTATCGCGCGACGCGTCTCTCTTTCCGAAAGAGCGCATGATGTCATCCCCAAGCTCGCGCCTCGACCGAATTTCCGTTGGCTCGAGCTGCGACTTGGAAGAGGCCATGCGAGAGGAGCAGGGCCCGAAGCGAAGAGACTGCGATTTGCAGTAAACATTTGCGGTTGTAAACACGTTGGCTCGGATTATTCCACGCACGGTTGTCTGAAAAATTCCCCTACACGACGGAGCTCTCGCCAGGCGATGATGTGAGATAGACTGATGATGGAGCGAGAGACGACAGAGTGTGTGAGATCATCGATTCTGATTAATGTTCCATTGTGAATTAATATTAAGTACCGCAATTATTCTTCGTCATGGCTGCTTTTCAATTCCCCCAGGTCGATCCTCATCGAGACGACGAGGAATCCTTTTCTCAATAACACCGCGCGCCCGGCGGGTTGCATTCCGTCGGAGCCACCGAGACCTCTTTTTTCTCCTTCCTTTGAATCGCGCTACTGCACCCTTCTTAATAGCGTCGCACCAGCCAGTGACATTTATTGTCGTTGATTGACGCGTTGCAACAGTCATGCTTCGATTCAAGGTCTGCTTTGCGCGCACGCGATGGCCTTAATAAAAAAAACGGCTGGTACTGTCATTATCGTCGGTTTAACGGAGGCAATCAAAGAAAAGGAGAGACAAAGAGAGACGAAGAGGGAGGGAAAGAGGGGGGAAGACGCTCCGGCTAATCCGTCATTCGACGGATCCACATTCCTCGTCGACTTCTTGGCTTCAAGTTCGACGCAGCCCGTAATTGGTGCAATTTGGCTCGATAATCTCGAGAATTTAAAAAAAATGTGCACGAGAGAATTCTCCGACAAATCGCCGCTTTATCTTTACAAGGAAAAAAAATTCAAAAACTTGATCCACTACTGAACTATAAGATACACCGTTGGTAAGTCAGGGAGCCGACTGTCCCGTTGCTGCTGAAACAGCGAAGTGTGGCGCTAGTTGCAGCGAGGCGCTCGACCACGCACACATTTTATTTGCGAGAAAGAGAGAGAGAGAGGAAGGAGGAAGCGTACAGATGGAAAATGAAATTGAATTTCATCTGCCGCGTGTTTAACTACCGCGATAACGATTCCGTTCAATCTGCTCGCAGGTGCATTGGCATCGCTCACGTTGCAACACGAACACAAGCTGGACGATACGTTTTTCAATCCATATGACAAAATGCGTAAAACCAAAATGCATAAAATAGGAAAGGAATACGCGAGGATTGGCATTGTAGCGAGGAAACTGTCCTTTCTCTCTCGAGTGTTTTTACTTTAATTTAGAGATAAAATCGTAGGAATTTTCTCGATCGACAAGGGAGAAACGAGGTGAAAAAATTCTTCGACACGTGTTCCGATTCTGGATTTTTTCCGTTTTTACTATATCGACTGTTGTTACGGATATACACGGCTAGTAATTAGAGAGAAAAAATAATATCAACATTACGTCAGTCGTATGTACGCGACGCGAATAAATGCTCATTAACAATTCTTCATTACAGCCACTGTGTCAACTACAAGCGGGATCGCGTGTCGGTGTGTGTGTGTGTGTGTGTGTGTGAAAATGCATGATTCACTTGATATTTTCCTTTCCTTTTCATAGCGAGCGTTTATTCTCCGTTACGACGGACTTGTGCGATAATAATCATCGGCGATAAATCATGCAAATTGCATAGCAAAAATAAACTATGTGGCATGCATTCTCCACGTCGTTCTGCGCGACCGCTTTAACGGGACGCGGAAATGGATGATAAACTCTAAAAATATTGGCAACAATCGTCTCAAAGGATCATATCCAAAGACTGAAGAAATGCAAAATTCTCCAAGTTTCCCGCTGAAAATTGTGTCACCCCTCCGCTCATTATATTTTCTTGATAGCAACGTGTGAATGTTCCGAAAAATGAAAGACATTATTTATTTTTTGTAAAATTTAATTTCGATGTTTAAATTTTTAGCAAACTTCAGGAGAATGAGCGGAGAAGTGATATTTTAAGAAAACCCATCTAAAGGGACGTCTCAATGAAATGAGAAAATATATTAATTTCAACACATTATATTTACTTTTTTCATATAAATATACAATATAATTCTAATACAATGTTATGCAATATATTACAATAGAATATAAAAGACAATAATGGTATAAAAAATATAATATACAATATTGATATTGATATTGATAATATAAATATTATATTAATGTATATATTATATTATTATATAATATCAATATAATACATGAACATGTGTAATGTTCATTAAACATGACAGAGAGAGACGCTGTACTCCGTGTGAAACTTCTATATATCGATATTAATAGATCGATGTACAAAATCTGTTCGTACCGTTTGCAATTATGGGATTTGATGATACAAATTACCCCTCGCTAAGGTCGCGATCGACTCTGCCGATAGGAAGTGCTTTTTACTCTTGAATCTTCGCGAGATCCTCGCTCCGTCTCCAAGAAAATAGATTTGACAATACGGCTCACGATATCTATCATTATTGTTATCATCGTTATCGAGACGTTCCGAGACGAGGAGAAAACTCGAGGAAAAGCCACGCTCGCGAGTCTGCGAGACGCGTGGCCGGGGTACCGAACGCGCGCGGTCCGGTGGTCTCGCAACCTCGAGTTGCCAATATCAGGCTGCGATAACGGAAAACAATGCACCGACGACGCATCAACAGAGATGGACGACAACAGAGGCGAGTTGCGTGCGCGCGCTCGTATGAGCTGGCGCGCGCTTATCTGCGTCGCGCCTTTAATCCATCTCGCGCGGAGGGTCGAGATATCGCCACGGGGCCTCTTCTTCGAGGAACGCGACACACTCACGGAACACGCTCGCGCATCGTTCGCGCATCGCGCTCCGCGAAATTGCGTAAATCGCTAATTACGCGAGGAGAGCACGCGTCTCGCGGCTGCTTGAGAGACGCGGAGAGACGCGGGGAGCCGTCGAGCGCGCGACGCGACCTGCCGACTTGAGATCGATCGGCCGGAAAGATCGGGAGATTGTGCGATCCACGTCGCTCTTCGTCGAACACAACGATACGAGCGGGACGGTTCTCCTCCTCTCGACGAGGGAGAACGATTGTGCACTCGGCCGGCTTAATCGCGAGCACTCTCACCGCGCGGGCGCGATTTATGAGGCCGGCTGAATTTCGTCGAGCGACATTTCGTGATATCGCGAAATAGAGACTATTGCCGAGAGACGCGTGGCGTTTATCGGCGTTACGATAAGAGCGATCGCCGAGCGGACCGATAATGCGGCGAGACTTAATCCGGGCTATTTTACAAGCTGCCCGGTCGTGCTGATTATTGTTCCACGGCTCGTGAGCGGAAATGAATCGACGGCGAGACCGGGGAATGGGATTCTTATTCTCTCTCTCTCTCTCTCTCTCTCTCTCTCTCTCTCTCTCTCTCTCTCTCTCTCTCTCTCTCTCTCTCTCTCTCTCTCCTAGTGTACATCACGTAACCGTCGAAACGCTCTCGTCCGGGAGATAAGCGCCTCGCACGGTTTGTAGAGCCGCGTGAGAAGGAAAGAAAGAGAGGGAGAGATACTCTCCGTGAATCATAACGCGGCGAAAGAGACAACGATTGCGTCAATCGCGGCAATTCGAGCGCGCTTTCTTCCGCAGTCGCGAGGAATCCGTCCTCTTTAGGACTCGAATAAGAAAAAGATACGCGCACGGCTTCGAGTCGGATCGATGGGCACGATCGTCGCTCGTCGTTCGATAACGCGATCGATAACGTCGCGCTGTGCCTGAACTAACCGAAGAGCATCGCGGAGCAAACCGCCGCTTATTTTCCGCGTGTTTTATCGTCGATCCGTCATTCGTCCGCGTCCGGTAATCTCCTCGCGGGCAGAAATTCGAGGCGAACGAACGAGGAGCATTCGACCTTCCCCCCCCCCCCGCGAGGGGAATTACACACTGTTGACGGTCTTTCTCGAATTAATGCTCAAATTATCGAGGCGATAATATTGTTTCAGCTCGCGTCTGCAGCGACGGATAGCGTCTTGCAGAAACGTCGCCGGGAAATTATTAATGGACGGCGATCGCGCCTTAAACGATAAATTCGACGGGCAGGGAAAATGAGAGAACGCCTGGGCTTCTTTTTCTTTTGTTTAGTTTTTTTTCATCTTATCATTTTTTTTTTAACAACCGTTTTATATTTCTTCTCAAATATAATACAATACTTAACTCTGGATCACACGCGCGCGCAGGGGTGGGGAGGCAGGGTGCACGCAGAGGCACCCCCGAATAAGTTTAAATTAAATAGGAAGAGTAATCCATTTGTTTTAATTACAATCGTCTCCGCCTCTCTGCGAACGTAACTAAAAGAGAGGATTCGCATTCCCTCTCTCTCTCCCTCTCTCTCTCTTTCACATTTTTTAAACGCTCTTCCCTCACGTTCCTTCCTCGCAGCACAAAAAATCCGTACACGTTCTCTCTCGTTACTCTCCGACACTTTCCTATGCACACGCACGCACGCACGCACACACGCATTCCCTCTCTCTTTCTCGCCTTTTCCTCTCATCCGTTCGCTTCCTCCCGATGAATCACAATAACGGATATGGTCGTTTCGGACGAAACTCATCAATGAGAAAAAGCTCGCACGAGCGAGCGAGCGAGCGAGCGAACGAACGACGAACTACGCGATAAAACTATACCGAACGCTGATAGCGCCGCTCCTGTTGACCACCCTCGCGCCTCTAACGGGTGGCGATTGTTCGCAAGGCGAGAGTGTTTACTTGTCCCTTTGAGAATTCTTCGAACACGTTTTTTATACGACTATCGCACTTTGAGCTGCCGAAGGTGCCGCTGCGCGTCCCCTCGCGCTTTTCTCCTCCTCGGTGTTTACCGAGCCGGCACGCGTGTCAATAAACGCGAGATAACGCAATTAAAACGATCGCACGCATCGACGACGAGAGGCGGGGCGGGGTGGGGGGGGACTCGCAGTTTTCGCCAAGTTTTTACAATCAGGAAGGCGTACAAACAACGACGACCGACCGATCGACCGACGACTCGCGAGATCGGGGCGATCTTTTTATACGATTATAGCGGGTACGCAATTACATAATAAATAAGGAATAGTTCGAATACTGATACACTTCGCTTGCGCGGGAGGAGGGTACTGCGGCTCGTCTTCCGCGCTTCCTTCTTTTCCTGCTTATTTTGATTGAATTTCGTCGGAAGGATATGACTATTCGCGAGTCAAAGCGTTGCGATTTCGGTCCTTCTTTCGGAGGGGGCTCCCTCTTCGCGCGGGACACTCTGTAAGGCACGAGCGACTCGAAGGCACTCGGGGTGTGGTATTAGAGAGGCGCGTTCTCGGATCGTGTAAGATAATCGTATCAAAATATAACTTTTGATGTATGTATATGTATATATATAGATGTATATATATATATAGATATATATATATCTCTATCTGCTTTGATCCCTAATTTCATAGTTTTCCTCCTCTTTGCGAACACACACACACACATATATATATATATGTACACATATAAATTTTTCTCTCTTTGTACATGCACGATATACGAGCGTCTCTTGCGCTCACGGTATATTTTTCTGTTGTTTTGTTATGCGGATTCTTCCTCTCTCTCTCTCTCTCTCCTCTCTCTCTCTCTCTCTCTCTATTCTATATATATATATATATATATATATATATAAGACGCACAGGGGTTCGCCCACGGGAGAGGCTCCCCCACTCTCTTCCCTTAGAAAATATACTATATACGCCTTATGCCATGTTAATAGACTCTTGTGGGCTGTGGTACATACGACGGGGCGCACACACGCACAAACGCACGCACACACACGCGCATACGGGGACTAACGCATTAACGCACACGCGTACACCTAAGGCACACTCCGGCTGCGGATATCTTACGCGCTATCGAGCACCGCTCCTTTCGTCAGTCACTCGACGCTTTATTGTGTAAAACGTTATGGCATTATGTAACTCATTATGGCTTACGATTACGCTAAGTTTTATTGTACACTGTCGCCTTGACCACCACAACGATCGCGGACAAGGCACGGTCCTATTTTCCTCGTCGAGCTCGCGCTCGCGCTCCCCTCCACTCCACTCACTCGCCGCCCTCTCCATTGTGGAATTCAGCTGGGGAATTATTCCGTGATTTCTTTTCACGCTCTTATTTTCGCTCAATGCTGTGTTGCAGTGAGCCGGAAGTTCGTTACGCGCGGCACTTTCGGGGCGCTCGGGAGGAATCTCGGGTGGTGGAGAAGAAAAGGTGAATCGCGCGGAAAAACGCGCGCGACACTTGTTTCAAAACGCGAAAGTCGGGGCTGTCTCTGCCGATCGTCGTCGTGGGAGTAATTAGCGCACGTGTGTAACCATCGGGAGGATTTATCACTCGTGAGACGATAAATTAGATCGCTCGGTACGAGGCGATTGCGCGCGCGCGGGCAATCGCATCGGATAATGCGCGCCGCGAATGAGCTCGATTAAGCGGGAATATTGAAACATTAACGTAACTGCCCTGTCTGCGGCGGTGATTTACAGAATTGCCCTTCTTGGCTGTCGCCTGGCAACCGCTCGATTGCTCAGAAATCCGGCCGGGATGTCAATCCACCCGCGATAATTGGGATTCGTCGCGCAGCCACGGAGACGCGTTCACGAGTTTCGATCGCGTGTGACCTCGTTCGTTGAAATCCAATGACGAATTAGGACTAAAATTCTAAGGGAAAAGAGAATTTCCATTTCCAACTGGAAATTGGATCGAACAGAGAAGAGACCCGAGAGAGTGCCGGCACTCGTTTCCGGCGGTCGCGCTACCTGCAAACATCGTGGGTTTTTAAGTCGCTATTATCTTCGACGATCGGCGGCGGAAGTGAGAGAGCAAGAATATACCTGTCCGGCGGAATGAGCTGAAAGATTCTCGACCGGCCAAGCCCGATGATCTCTACCAGGTCAGCGGGACGAAAGATGACCCTCGCGTGCGAATTCGGCGGCTGAGAGAATTAGCGCATCGCTGGAAGAATCACGTCGGCTGATCGCGGCGAGCGCTCGGTTCCACGGTGAGGAGGCCGAAGTCCCTCCGAGCGAGAGAATAATCACGACGCGATGTTATCGCTCGTGCCGATGTTTGTCTCGAGCGTATGAATGCAGCCGCGCGCGCGCGCGCGTTCCCAGTGCGCGAAAATCGGCGCCATCCGTCCGCCGGCGCGGCGAAGCGCGCCGCGCTGCTCCGCGCATTCTCGCGATTCTCGGGGAGATAAGCGAGAGCTCTTTCGCGCTCGCGACCTTGCCGGCGAATTATCAGAGGGAAACCTTTGTGAATCATTGTTGGCCGATGCTAAGGCAGCTCGCGCGAGTTAGATTGCGGCAGATATCGCGTTCTCAGCCCGAAAGAAACCAACACATATATATGCGCGCGCGCGCGCGCGATATTAACGAGTGGATAAAATCATAGTACGGCCGCGCTGCTTCTTTTCCAACTTCCATCGGTATCGATCGGTCAAATTCCTCACAAATATTGAAACAGCCGTGTCATGCCTGGAAGGAGCCTCGCGTCCTCGCGCGGGGAGAAATCGCCGTGAAGTTTGTAACTTTGTAGATTGCAACTTTTTTTCTTCGCGACGTCGTGGGCTTTGGAGGTCTGCGCGATTGTAAAACAGACGCCGCTCTCGGCGATCGTTCATTTTCACCTTACGTCTTCGTGACTTTCTATCTCAACACTCGTTATCCTATGGAGTTCTATCGCCCGGAAGCGGCTATTAGAAAAGCGTATTGTTCATCGGAGAAAGAAAGAAAGGAAGAAAAGCAGACTTTGCGATACTTCGCTGTCGCTTTTCACGAAAACCCATGATGTTTGCGAGTAGGTCGAAAAGAAAGCCCTACTACCTACTATCAGAGCAATAATCACACAGTATTCCACTTGAGGGGTCTTTCGAGGCTCATAAACAACCCCTGGTTTTTAGCTACTTGTCTTCCCGCGTTCCCGCGGGAGAGACGGCGGGCTCGACGAGGATACATCAGGTCTGTTCTCTTTACCTAAACTTGGGGTTGCACTTTTTGCCGCGAGGACGAAAGAAGTATGCACGAAGCCACGTCGAGCGGAAAAAGAGAATCAATGTTCCGCCGGTCCGGCAAAGAGAAGGGAAACGCCGAAAGGTAGAGAGTCGAAGTTGACATTAGACGGTTCAGCTAACGAGAACAGACCTATCGCTGTTGATTGTCCAAACGCATGTTTCAGGGCATTTCGGAGCGCTCGAGAGTCGCGCTCGTGATTACATCCGAAACTATTTGTTGTGTACACAAAATATTTTCGACGATAAACTCGGCTTGATACGAGCGCGCGCGCGACTCTCGATTACGTCTGAGTCATCGCAGTTTCGGTTGTTGTTCCGCTTTTCTTTCTTCAGCGCGACGGCAAATCTAAACGGGAACTCACACGACTCTCTGGCGCGGGGACTCTTCGAGCAAGCGAACGAGGATACAGCAAGCTTTGCCGGAGCTCGCGTTTCGTCTCCTCGCGAAACTGCCTGCCGCGCGTGTCGTGCGACTTGCCGTCGCGCTTCTTCCTAACGCTACTACATATGTACAACGCTACGATATTGTTATGAGAAATATACACGATATTATGTCATACTATATAACATGTCGCTGGTATAAAACCAAGATTCGACGCGCGGCACACACGTCGTGTGCGCTCTCTAAAAAAAATATATATTCATACAATATACACACATATATATAGATATATATGTATGTATGTATATATATATATATATAGTATTATATTATATTATATAAGGCACGTAGATTTTTCAACATAGCCGTATGTGTCTTTTTTAAAATCGCTTTAACCGACTCGCGGGATTTCGCTGATCGCCGATCGGTCAGCATTATTTGTGTGTTTGCGTTCGACACGCGAACGCGGTGTTTCCTTCCGTTCGCTCTCAAATGTCCTATCGACGGGCGAATTATTATTCAATCGCACAGCGGACCGCCATCAGTCTTTGTCGTTATTTGGCAAATTAATACACTGAGAGCGAGGTGCACGGCGAGCGCACTCGTGCACGTTCTTGTCTATCGAATCTACGGTCATTCGCGAAATATTTCTCCCTGCACGATTGCGTATACGAACAACGCACGACGCCTCTTGCCGTGCATCGAGAACGCTTCTGTGTCTCGTTTTATCCCTACGAAATAAAGGCACACGAAGTGATCTCCGGCGGAAGTGCTTGTGACTCGTTGCACCTCGAGCTTCCATCTTTCCTCTCTCTCTCCCTCTCCCTCTCTCTCTCTCTCGTAAATTCTTATTCACTCCTCTCTCTCTCTCTCTCTCTCTCTTTTATTTTTTTGCTTGGACGAAAGTGATCATACAAAAATAGCCCGTCTCGTTTTAAACGCGGGGACATTAGATCGTCGTCGTAGAATTTTCCGAATATTATTACGATGTTTATATTAAATGCAAAATAGAGAATGCTCCGAATTTCGACGGTGTCAGACAGCGTTCCAACCTGTACATAATAAAAAGTCGAATGATTCCTCGCGGGATATGTACATATTTCTATATTTGTAAACAGCGCCTATAAGAGGAAATGATGCGAGAAAGAAGAAGAGAGAGAAAGAGAGAGAGAGAGAGAGAGAGAGAGAGAGAGAAGAAGAAGAATAAGAAGCAAGAGAAGAAACTGAAAAGACAATAACCGCCGAAAAGTGAAAATTCCATCTCTGACGTCCATCCAACTGAGTGGCCAATCTAATTAACGGTAAAATTAATTTGTACATGTAAATGTACTTATTATATTTTTTATTCCAACAGAGCTGTATGTGTCTTCAATCTTTTCTCTTTGTTTTCAACATATCACATATAAGGCATCGCTATTCGCCGATCGATGATGAAATGAATCATCATTGTATCATTATTTATGTTTTGTAATTAGATATAGCGCGGACACGTTGATGTACACATAATTATAAATTTGACCTTGTGTGTGTGTGTGTGTGTGCATGTTCCGAAAAACTTGGGCCGAAGAATTTTAACGAAATTACCGTTAATTTTGCCGATAGATCCTGACGAATACGGCCGGTTGGACAGACGCTGAAGGCATGATCGAAGGGAACGAGGATGGTGTTGTAATACTAAGTAGTTTGCGTGTGACGCAATGTGCGCACATGGAAGAAATTGTTTGAGCAATTAAACGATCGCCGCACAGAGATCGACTGCGGATTCGCGGCCGGTGACGAATGCGATCGCGCGCGCGGCCAGAACGCGGAAAACATAATGATGAGTAGCGCGTCGCGTTACCGAGAACTTGTGCAACGGAGCGTCCGCCGCCGGCGTTTCTATCCGACGACGACGTAGCTTTCCGCGGAACACCGGGAAAAGGCATCCAGAAAGAGGTAAGTCCGAAATCGTTTTTCGCTTGTTCTATTTTTTTCCTTTCCGTTTAGCCTTTGTCTGGTGCAACGCATCCGTGCGATTAGCGGAGTCTATGCAAGACATCGCGACGCGTGTGTGAGAAACCGAAGGTGGATCACCACTCGCGCGAGTACGAACGTGCCAGAGAGATTCGTCGGGAATATTCCGTGTGGGCGCTGGGCAAACACAACCGCATCTTCTCAATGCCTTCCAATGAGAAGAGAAGTAATATTCGCCCGACGGGAATGTTTAACGTCCACTGCTGATTACTACTTATTACTGCCGCATATTAATGCGATTCCGGTCACTTTGGCATCATGCGATTCGTCGATAGTTTCGAATTTCCTTTTGCGATCCTAAGGACAGTTTCGAAGTTCTTTGTACGATAGTTTTACGCGATTTAATGGAAGAATTTCGAATTTTTTTTCTCTATAATTCTTCGAATGATTTTTATGTTCTTTTTGTTTTTGTGATTTTTTATTTTTTTTGTTTTTATTTTTTTTTTGTTTTTCGGTCACGAAACCTAAATTGAGTAAGTGTTAAGCTACGCTAAAGTGCAAAATTAAATTAAACTAAAATAAGGTGTATTAAACTCTAGAGAGATGGTTGAAGGGGAAAAATAAATTAAACTAAACTATCCTAACTAGAACCGAGATTGAACTAGATACGATGAAACGTGGGAATATGACGGAAGTGATCTTGCGGAATCATAAAGCGGTGCGTTGCTTAGAAGAATCCGCATCGCATAATGCTTAATCGCATAATGCAATCGCACAATCAAGTGACAAGGGGCAGCTGCAGTCGCGATAAGATCATTCAGAGGACGACGGGACTCCGGTTTCCCGGCGATTTTGAAAGAAACTGACCCTAACGCGGACGAAGACCCGAAAAATTCCCGATCACGTCGGGGACGAATCTCGTGGGTGCCAAAGTTCTCGGAACCTCTGTAAATCAAATTAGTTACGCGTTACGCGCCAAAATGTTGCCATCAGCGGCTCAGGCTATCTCCGTCCGGATTTTCTTCCATCCCTCGGATGCGTCGCAACGGACAAACCGCGCTGACATAATTTTATAATTATAGCGAACGCATTCGACCTCTAAACGGCCTAGCGAGATAACGAGCGGGCTCTAATCTCGACGATAAGGCCACAGGAAAAAGAATCCGCCGGATCTATCTGCGCGATTTTTTGCACGGCGAGACGGGAGGGCGGCGGGGAGGGAAGGGGGATCATCGAGAAAGTCTAGCGGAATTGGAAGAAGACGCCAGCCGAGGACGCGACCATGTATAATCTCCTTCTACGCCTCGACTCGTCCAATGGCCGATTAAGACTTTATCGCGATATATAACGCGGCACCGGCCGATCCGCGGAAACGATAAGCGCTTACGTGGCTCGCTACGTGTCGCAGATCACGTACGGATCGATCCTTCGCCGGTAGATTCTTCCCTCCCCCCTCCCCCCCTATCTCTCTCTCTTTCTCATCCTGAACGCGAATCCGACATTTTTGGTATCCTTAAAGTAAAGTAATTAACTACAGATCGACGCGATCGCAATCGCGTCTTCCTCGTCTACGATTAAATGAGGGTGTCCTACGATTACAAAGCCGCTCCGGTCGATCAGCGCGATGCCGCGATTGCCCGTTGTTCGCGTCTCGTAGGTAGGACGAAGGTACAGATCGTTGAACGAGCAACGATCTCTAGTCCCATGGTGCATCGGATACCTGGTAAACGTGCTACTGATCTGCTGCAGATCCGCGCATCGTCTATCCAAAGGCTTCAGAGAGAGCGGCAGTCGCATACTGAAGGGGAGTCTGCCGTTGTGATCTTCGTTCATGTTGCAGACGCTCCGGCAATTGATGATGTCGTTGTCGTTGATCCCACTGTCGGTGCTGCTACCGCTGCTGCTGTTGTTATTGTTGTTATTGTTGTTAATAATGTTCTCCCTGGTATTGGGAGATAGGTCGCGCTGGACGGCGTCGTTACTCGCGGGCCTGCACACAGGGTTATCCAGGTACGGTTTAAAGAGAATGCCGTCGTCCCTGGTCGATGCTGACGACGAGGGCTGCGATGCATCCGACTCTGAGATAGCCGACCTAGCAAGCGCCTCCATGCGAGAAGCCATTAACCAGGCCCTTTTTGGTTTGACGAGGCAAAGAGGCCTCTCTTGCGTAGACACGCTTTGTGAGACCGTGTCGTCAGGGCAAAGTCTCTTCGGCGAGGGAGCATTGTTCCACGAATAAGCTTGTCTCTTTGAGGAAGGTGGCTGTTCCTCGGGAAGGTTGAAGAATTCTGGATAATCTTTGGGCGAATAACAATAGAAACCACTCGGCGATTCCGTGTAGGATCCTCTCAGAGAGAGATCCTGATAGGAGGATGTTGTTGATGTTGTGGTATGTCTGTCTGCGCAACAGGAGAAAAGGCACGGTTCTGTTGACTCCGTTTCGCCAGACGGTTCCGTCTCGGGGGTGAGATGATACGATGAAGAGTGATACCACGGACGATGCCGTGAAGTAATCGGCTCGTAACCATGCAGGTGCGGTGGTGATTGTTCGTAATCTACCTCGAGACCTGTGTCGGACGACGGACGACTGTAGTCTGAAGAGACGTGGATCATCCTCAGGTCTATCGGCGACTCGACGAACACTTCCTGGGCAGCAGGCTCTTGTTGGCCCGAGTCCCCTCGAAGTGCGATCTCACCCCTGAGATCCACTTCCTTCAGCAGCCACTTTTGCACCTGACGACGGTTTATGTCGAATTTCCTAGCGGTGGCTCGTTGGTTCCCGGCTACCTTCACGTCCTTGTGAAAGGCGTCGAGCACGTTGATCTTGAAGTTCAACGAGAAAGACCGCCGAAGCTGCTGTCTGCGGGTGAGATTGGCGGATGAATTCTGATTACCTGGAGCGCTATCGAGGGAGCCTATCTCGCTCGAGATGCTGCCATCATCGGACGAGCTGCTGCTGGACCTGTCGGAATTGGCGGGGTCGCGCGGACTCGGCGTACGGCAATCGTCCGTCTCGATTTCGACGGGAGCGCTTTCCGAGTCTAAGCTGTCTATCGTCAGGTCGCCGGTCACGTCGATGAACGGGGACGCATTATTTTCCTGCCTTTCGTCGTATACCTCATCTTCGGGCAGGTCCACCTCTTCCTTAATCACCGTCCCGCAATATTCCGTCCTCTCCTTCTGCTCTCCCACCTCTTTGGCGTAGCCCGTCGTCTCCTCCGACTCTCTCTCCTGCTGATGCAGGCGCGGCGAGTACGGCGTACTGGAAACCAGCAGCGTGCGCGCGTGTGCGTGCCCATGCTCGTGCACGTGCGCGTTCTCCAAGAACGAGGGGCCCGCCGCGAAGTAGTGAGCGGACAACGAGGAGCCGCTGCCGCTGTTGTTGGCGACTTGATGCGGTACCGTGGGCGACTGTGGGGCCCATTGGCCGCCGGGCGAGCCGGTCGGCTCGTACGGCCCTGACGTCGCCGTGGAGTCTGGGCTAGATGGCTCGGTCTTTATCAACGCCGCTCCTATCAGACTGTACTGTCCGTTGAACAAGTTTCCGTAACTCTGCGGACGATGATTCGGCGAATGATGATTTTGCTGGTGGTGATGATGCTGCAGGTGCGCACTGGTGTCGATATTGCTCGAAGTATATTGGTGTTCTGCAGGTGACCAATAGTAACTCCTAATGCCCTCATGCACCACCGTCTCCTTTTTGTCATTGACGCTGTGCGAGGTTGTCTCCAAATCTCTGGTCGGTCCATCCCCCCCGTAAAAATGACGGTCCTGATCCATTTTAGTCTCGACGTAGTGGATCTCTTGCATCGCGTTCTCCGTTTCCCGATGGAGATGTTTCCGGTCCGCCGCCGTCGTCGTCGTCGTCGCCGACGACGACGACGACGACGACGACGAATATTGCGAATATTCCACAGGCACGACGTTTTGCAAGAGCATACTTTTAGAAACAGTCCGAATACGGGCCGGTGAGGATGCACCACAACGCGGAAGATGCGGAGGAGAAGCGGGAGGTGGGGACCTCTGCTGTGTAGTCAGCTCGTCGCCATGCAGTCTGGCAACGTTAAGGTTCAAGGCCGGCGCCGCTAGGATTGCAGCAGGTCCCGCAGGGCCCGCGACTTCTGTCACCGTCGCACTGTCCGATTTGGTGGCACTCGCGGATGAGTCTGTCGTCGACGTCGAGGCCGGCCTGGCGTTGCCATTTTCGGCACAATTTTTCAGATTTTCCTCGCACTGCAACCACTTTTGGATCTGTCGACGGTGTATCCCGTATTTCCTCGCGGTGGCACGTTGATTGCCGCGACAGTCCATGTCATTCCTGTACGAGTGCAGGACCTTGAGCTTAAAGGACGGCGGAAAAATACGCCTGCTGCCCATGACGCCTACTTTCTGCTGCCGTTGCTGCCGATGCACCGACTGCTGTTGCTTCGAATGCATTATTTGCACCGAACTATCTTTGCTGAGCACCTTACTCACACCATAGTCGCAGGTCATAGTGTCTTCGTTTAACACATTACACATTTAACTCGCTTGACGACGACCGAGTCGGATCGGCCGCAAGAACGACGAGTGGGTCCGCGTGTAACAGTGACGACAGAGACGACCGCGACCACTTTGAGCTTCGAAACCGGCACTGAGAACGAGGCACGAGTATACCTTGACGCGTAACATTGCACGAAGTGACTTCGCCGTGCGGCGCCGGAGTTCCTTTTAGGTCTTGGTTGATGCCGCAACTAATTTCCATCCCCACCACATCGGCGCGAGAACTGCGACCGCTTCCCACTGAGAACAGTTTTCCCCTCTACCGTCGTCGAGCGCTTTCTCACTCGCTCGGGCTCTCTATTCGCACTCTCTCGACCTCTCTTCCACGTATCCCCACTCGCTTCGTTTAACGCTCTCTCCGTCCAACGTGTCTCTTTTGTCGTCTCCTCCTTTTCCTTCCATTGGCCGCCCCCTCAATACCCCGTTGCCTCATTCGTACAGTACGGACGCTAGTCCACCGCCGAAGGCGGCTACCAGTTATTCTTCTTTCTTTGCGTTAGCAACCTAACCTAACCTCTCGACTAATCTCTCCCGTCATCTTACCTCGCTCGCCTGCTTCACCGTCCACGGGACGTAGGCGCCCCGCCGTCCCCCTCCACGCCATCCTCTTTCTTCCCTTTCACACCTCAGCGCCATAAAACTCCGCCATTTTCTGGGCTCACTTCCGTTAATGACGCGCGGGAAACGTCACGCCGGCATGACGACGGCGCTCTCGGCGCCATGTTGTCTGCCGTGCACGTCTGACGCCTGCCTGCCTGCCTGCCTGCCTGCCTGCCGCGGTCGCTTAGCTGCTCGCTGCGGCAGCCAGCTTGGAGCCTCGATTTTTGCTCGCCTTTCTCCTCAAGAGCCGATTGTGCCTCCGTTCAGCTTCTCGACGCACGAGGCTGAATACGCACGGAATGTAATATCCCGAGCTTTTCTACAATCCGTTACACGGTTATCCTTACCGCGAGCGTAACGTACACGTTTCAGAGACGAAGGCATTATCGATGGAAATCGCAACGGATTATAATCAATTACGAGACTCGTTTCGTCGAACGGCCAGGCATATCATTTAGATTAGGTCGTGGACGTTCGTCGTACGAGATACGGACGCCGCAGCGGTATGTACATCAAAGGCCTACGTCAGACCGGCCAGTTATAAGAGAGAATTTTACAGACAGAGAGAAGGCAGCTGGTGGTGGGTGAAGGGATTTTCCAGGAAAAACGCTGGTGACCGTGTTAGCTTACAATCACTGGCAGGCAGGTTCGCTGGGACTGAAATCGTATCATCGTTCTACCGCTCGGTGCAAAGAGAGAGTGTTGTTGTTCCCACTCGGTACCAACGACGAATCTCTCGTATTGGGTATTTTTTTTCCTGTAACGTCATTTTTTGCAGCAAAATCTCTTCCTCTATACGTATGTATAATTCGAGTATCTTCGCTCTTTGATACGGGTGTTGCCTTTCTCGGAACAGGATCTCCCGTCTTCTAGTCGTCTCTTTTTGCCTCTCTCGTGCCGCTGGAATCGCTTTTGAATGAGATTTTGAGGTATACGCTAGCCTCTTGCATATGCGCCGTGGAATGAGATCATGTTGTTTTTGTGGCGTGAGCCGACAGTTAATATGTTTAGCTTCACGCGCCGTTGCCATGTCTCTTCTTAGCCGCACGTAGGCCGCAATGAACGCATACGAACGCGCGGAGAGAGAGAGAGAGAGAGAGAGACCCGCGAGGCAATGACGCAAGCCGCCGCACGCTCGCATATACTTCGATGAACGAGCGCGCGAGCAAGATAGACCGATAAAAAGAAACGGACGAGGTCTCGTAAATTTCCACGATTCGCGCCACCGGCAGAAACCAAGGATGCCGACGAGGATTCTCTCGCGCTTCTTTGAAGAGGCACCCTACTCTATTTCCAAGAATCACGACGGCTATTCTTGCTCACGCCGATCACTGCGAAGCCCCTTTTGAGCGCGTCCGCTGTACAGCAATCACGGAAAGAAGGCACCTGCCACCTCGCCGCAGATCGGCCTTCGCATAGGGATATGGGCACGAGTCATCGCTTAGGCATTCCATGAACCTACACCTCGGGAGGAGAAGGAATCTTTCTCCAAATTTCTCTCACTTGGGAGCGATCGCCGATGAGGCGTCACTTGCCGTGTATCAGCCGTCGACGTATCAACGTGACGTCATTATTTCATTCAACATTTTTTTGTTTTTTTTTCATTCGCTTCACGCGAAAGGAAGCGCGAAAGAAATGCATCGCTTGCTGACGTCTGTCGCTTCGTCTCGTCTCTTTCCGTTATTCACGTCCACGTCTTCTATCGCTCGTCGCTTTAAGGAGGAAGTGTCGAGAGTTCTATCGAGAATAATATCAGGCGGCGGGCGTCGCGAGGAAAAGCATCGAGGTAGCGGCAGACCGGCAGTCGCCTAGTGCGGCTGGCACGGCTCGTCGGATTTGTCCTTGGGGCCGAAGGTAGGCGCAGCACGAAGACCGAGGACGTGGCAACGCAGCGCGGGCTGGCTCCCCCTCTTTTGTCCGCCGGCCGGTCTTGCCAGACAGGGTGTCGCCAGCTCGGTCGGCCTGGTCGTCCGGGTTAGCGCGGGGGACGAGGAAAGGGAACGCATGGCGGAGAAGGGGCAGGGGAAGGGAGAGCTGTGGGTTCACGTGTACGTGTGTACGCGTGTACGCGATAGAGGAGCAGCAGCAGCAGCAGCAGCAGCGGCAGCAGCAGCGCTCTAGGGGGGAAGGGACACGCCATGGGGGGAAGCGCTCGAGCATTGGGATGAAGAGAAGTGGCGCGAGACGCGGGACGACGAATGCAGCTCCTACGAGCTGTCGTTGTGTGCGTGCGTTATAGGATCGGTCGTGGACCTACATTCACGCAGGCTGGGCATGTTTGAAAACTCGCGTCCTCCTGGAATGTGGCCTGCGGAGGCCCCTTCGGCGACCTCCCTCTCTTCCCCTCTCGCGTGCCGTAGCCCTGTGAGCCTCTCTTCGGTATGGTGGACGTCGCTTGGACGCCTACCTACCTCTATCTACCTACCTACACTTCTCTCTCTCTCTCTCTCTCTCTCTCTCTCTCTCTGCTTCTCACTCTCTGCTTCGCCGCCGTCCTTCTCTCGGCGTTCCCCGCTCACCCGCCGCACCGGCGCGGCTACGAGCTTGGCGCTCCAAATAGTCGCGTAACCAGAGACGCGCCTCTGGCCTGGCCTGGTCGCGCCAGACTTCTCGGCGCCCAAATGATGTACGTCGACCATTCTCTTTCTCTGTCTCTCTCGTCCTTCCTCGCGCTCGCTCGCACGGCCGTTGTAGCCGTCGCTTTCCGCACTCTCTTTCCTTCCACGTACTTATGCACAAGCATGGCCGGCGGAAGAGAGGCTCTACACAGGAGCGAGGAGGAGCAACGAGGAGAAAAAGAGGCGACTGTCTCTATTTAACGATGTCTCTCGACTTGCGACACCTTGCACTTTCGATCCGGTGCGCTCGCGGCCCTTAAGCCGTGGCGCATGTTGAAATACACGAATTTAGCAGCGAGCTCGGCTTGTGCGAGGCACAAGAAAGGGCACACGAGGGTCGGTGATTCGCGGCAAAAAGTGTATTAGACGGCTCTTCTCGGGCCTTCTCGTCTGGCTCGTGCGCGAGGGAAGGGTCCGGAGGCATCTTGGCAAAGGCGAGACAAGCGGTCGCCTGCGCGAACAACCTCACCTCGCCTCGCCTCGCCTCGCCTCGTCCTCACCTCGTGGGGGCGAAGAATTGAATCCGATCCCAGAGTTCTTCCAAGTTTTCGTCAGGTTGGCGATCGTTCAAAAATTCGCATTATTTTGTCACGCACGTTTCGCGCCTGCCGATCACGCCTGCCAGAAGTTGCTTCGGCCGTTGAGTTTCTATTACTCTCCGGCGTCGAACTTTACGTGTAAACGCACGTTGTTAACAATCCTCGTTTCACAATCCTACAGCTGTCCGTGCTATTCCGCTACGGCTATATATATATATATGTGTGTATGTAATATGGGCCGTAAAGTAGACAAGCTGCGTTTCTAATTTAGCGATTGATATTTGGCACACTGTCGCGCCTCCGCCAGAGGAGACGTAGGGCACAATTTCCGTGTATTGTGACCCGTATTTATAGCCCAGGCTTGATGGACGTTGCCATTGCGTCTCGCCATTGCGAATCGGCACGGCGGCGCGTATATTCCTCAAAGTGAGAGCTACGCGCGCGCTGATACCGCTCGATAACGAGACTTATTGCTTGCGGAAAGAATTCGTGAACTATGACACGTTGCGCGAATGAACGCGCGATAAGTGCGTCATGGTCATCGGGGAAACAAGCGTGTTGTATCGCGCGCGCACTTATCTCTCGCCCGGAGTAAAGAGCGCCACTCGTTGAAATCGCAGTCTCTAGAGTTTATAAGCGAGGCTTATTTATGTGCATGCTAACTGGGAGAGCGCTACACGTGCACCACAAGCGCACACTTGCGTCTTAATGCAGGCGTGCGTGCATGTCGCGCATATTATGCGTCGTGTGTGCGTGCGTACGTGCGTGTACGTAGCGTCAAGTCCGATCATAAGCAGGGACGAATCGATCTCCCGCCATCGGTGGTGCGTCTTGGTTCCTTCGGACGGAATTCGCTCGATAATTCGCTCGAGCGGAGAGAAAGCAACTTGACGTGTACGTCCTTTCCGTTAATGTCGACGCTTGATTCGTCGGCAAATCGAGCGCGATTCCCCCGTGGAAAATGTCACGAGTCGATTCAGATTTGTGATCTTTGAAATCGATCCAGGCGCCTTCGTCGACCCGAGGCGTCTAGTCGACCTCGACGCGGGTTATTTGTGTCGAATTTCATTCGCCGCCGGATAACGCGGATCCGACAACGCAAATGCACGTTTGGACCGCGGTCAGATCTTGGCGCGCTTTCGCGTTACATGTCGCAGACATTATCTTCCCGCAAATAAAATTTGGCACGCGACAACTTCCGTTGGGCTGTCCAACTGCGACCAGGTGTCGACATTCTGTGACTTGATTCTCAAGCGCCCATAAACACGAGCGTTCGATCCAAGTCGAACATTTATCACAAAGAGAATATCAGCTCCGGATGGAGAGGCGACCGGCCGAAACCGTGGGCATTCCGTGAAACATCCGCGCTGCTGTTTCCTTCCCAGAGACGCGACGTCGCTGGTGGGGAAGTAACGCGTTACAGTAGCGCCTGATATTCGATAACTCCGTACGCCACATCCGAGAAAGCAGCGGCTAAAAAAGATCGACATAACTCACGAGCGGCGCTTTTTATAGCACGCGTTATGTTCCCGATAATGATAAAGCGCGCGCGATACGAAAGCACGCCTTCCTTCTTCTCTCCGTCGCGAGCGAGAACGACTCGACGTCCGCGTCTCGGTGATCCGATCCGACGGAACGTATCCGATCAAGCGCGACGGCAATTTCATCTCACCTCTTACCAATCGAGCCATTAAAAGTCTCCGTGTCCGATTATACGCGTCACGTATAGGTTAAACGTCGCGCAGCGTTCGGCCGGTTGGCCGCTCGTTTGCCCACGTACGTACGCGAGCAGGTAATGCGCCTTTTTCCGTGGGCGGTCGCACGATGGCGCCTACTCGCGCGCACCAGCCCCGACCCCGCGAGGGGTAGCCCCCGCGAACCTAACCTCGCGCGGGCCGAGGCTGCCGCGCTTGTGATTGCGCGGTTCACGAAAGTCTCGTTTCACCGAGATTCCACCGGCCGTGCGTCACGAGGGATTGCGTTCGCGGCTTCTGCGTCGCTCGGTGTTATCGCCCGATACAGCCGGTAGCCGTCGCTGCCGCAAACGATGAACGAAAGGACAGACGGACGGTCGACCGCGGAAGAAGTCGAAGCAGCGGACGAGGAGAGAAAGAGAGAGAGAGAGAGAAAGAGAAGGAAAAAGTGTTATCGCGAGAGACGTGTGTGTATCGCGCCGATGATACGATGCGCACACATCCACGAGAAGAACGGCGCAACGCCTACGGGCGAGTTTCTCTCTGTCTCTGTCTCTCTCTCTCTCTCTCTCTCTCTCATTCACTTACGCACGCAGACACACGCATGCATACGCGTAAACGCTAACCTTTATCTTATCATTGGCGAAGGCGTATCGAGGTTGGACTGCTTGGGACGGTGTGTGCCTTCGGCACGAAGACTCAGCGACGGCTCGACGCGACGTGTGCGGTGGCCGATGCTCTCTTTTTCTCACTCGCCTTCTCACCCCATCTCTCTCTCTCTCTCTCTCTCTCTCTCTTTCTTTCTCGCTCGAAAGAGCTCCGCCGTTCTTCCGCGAGAGAAAGGAGAATTCCACGGGGAGTCGGAACTACGTCACCCCGCGCAACTTTCGACTGCGGACGAGCCGCGCCGGCGCGGCACGTCGTGCATATCCCGCACCCTATGATTCGCTTTATCGGCCGAGCCTATAAAAAAGGCGAGAGACGCTCGATAAAGCGCTGTTTTATCCGCGGGTGGCCTTACCGACGTCAGCGCGGTGGACAGGGTGCGGTGATTTCAAACGGGAAACGTCGGTCGCGTCTTCTTCTTCGCGTTTGGCCGAAACTCGCGATGCGCTGTCGAGCCTGAGGTAACGCCTGGTATTTGGTGAGACGCTATTCCTGGTTATTTTCCAGCGCATCCGCGATGTTTGTGCTCTATCTTTAAGTGCAATCGAATGATATCCGGCTACGATTACTCGTCGCAATAATAAACATATGCGCAGCGTTAATACGTGTTTCTATATACAAATCGATTAGTCACGAGTTCGACGCGATGGTTCGCTCGCTGGCGCTCGACCAAGCGGACCGATGATTTATTTACACGGGAGGAGCTGTAAAATATCCACGGTTACTCGGCCGAGCGATCGAGATCGCCTCTGAAACGTTGATTCATGGACTGAATCCACGGATTCATCAATGAAAGTGACTGAAAGCAAACACGCTCTTTAGGACGGTTTCGAGGCAAATGGCGTCTTACCGATCCCAGTCAATTTCTTTTTACACGCGCTGGACACGCGATGTATCTTGTTTTATATTTTATTTATTGCGTGTGCGTGTATGTGCGTATATATCGTAAATCCTCTCGGCTATTCGGGATCGTCGAACGAGCCTCTGACGCCGCTTCCGCTGCGAAGGAAGGGAAAACGATTCTGTCAAAATTCATCAGAGTTTAATTACTGAAACATTCACGTATATAAATAGGGTACAAATATATGTGATTGATGCATGTTGATACGTATGTGTGTGTTCTTCTCTCAGTGTCTCTACTGCAATCCGTCTTAATAATATATACATTTTGTAGACGGTTTCGTAAACCGCGAGGGGTCACGCGTTTCGCTTACGAATCAATTTTACGAACGTAGCGCGCACGTCACAACGTCTTCTTCCCTCTTATCAGCCGACCATCTCTCTCATCGACAGAAGCGTCGAATTTGCGGGAATAATTTTCCGCTCGCCTCAACGGACCTCGCGATGAGGCTGTGTCGACCGCTTCCTCCTCGTGCGATCCCATTTCTTCTACGTGTGTCGGCCGCGCTGCCGTCCGAGGAATATTCAATTCCGAGAGTCTGACCCCCGCATGTAGCAAGCACCTTAACCGGAAATTTTAATTTACTCCACCCAATTCATGCTGTTTATGGATCGTTACGTAACGTCTCTATCGCGAGAGGAGTCGCTCATCGCCAGCGCGAATTAACACGTCGTCGTAATGTCCCCGGAGGAACGGAGTACATACATGCGCATTTTATCGCCTATGAATCGCTTAATAATAAGTCGTGAACAAGTCGAAGCGGATACGATAATGTCTACTGGTGCGACACGAATCTTCCCCCGTCGAACACCCCTCCAGGCCATTTTCGCCGAATGTCCTAATTTACCAAGCATCACTCGGCGATTCGACAGAAGTGAAGTGTGTTCCAAGAATATAATGAATGAAGGACCCGATATGGAAAGCCGCGTATCGTTCGTTCGTTATCGCGCTACCGACCTCGAGAGCCGAGGCGAGAGTGTTCGGCGGAGCGCATTCGTCGCGAGTATTCATTAATTGAGTGGAGCTGATAAACTGAGAAAATATGATTGCCCTTAGGGGATTATATCGATATCCGGCCGCATACGCGTCGCCGTCGCACTACGTCGTATAGTATACCTCGAGTACACCTTAATACTTCCGTACGGCTATGTAAAATCCCGCATCGAGAGCACCTCGAGCTTCAGGTATAAACGCGCGGGAAGCGATCTACAGTCAGGTAGAGAGCCGAGCGCTCGGGTGTTCCTGCCATTCGCTCGGAAATTTCACGAGCGGAGGTATCTTAGATAAAATGCCGAAACGACAGTTTCTTCGGCGGCTACTCCCAAGAGATCAATATCTCGATTAGTTTTTAAGTTGGGTACTTACCCTCTCCCCCCCCTCTCTCTCTCTCTCTCTCTCTCTTCCTCCATTCATCTTTCCTTTTTTCTTTTTCTCTTACCCGACCACTACTGTAGTCGCTATTCGACTAATTCCGACACCGTTAAATAACCAGCTATATTATCGATCGATACCGTAAGCGCGTTTGGCGAAACTCGCGCACGGCATATGTGAGAGGGTTTCTTCCTCTTTTTTTTTTTTCTTTACTACGGATTTATTGATCTAGAAAAATGCGAGCCGCCTCGAGAATCCGCCGAAGTAGAAGAGAGTGTCCTCTCTCTCTCTCTCTCTCTCTCTCCTCATTCCTTCTCTGTTTTCCCTCCTCTCCGCTGTCTCGATCTTCCTCCCCGTCTCACGACTATGCTTACATGCTTAATCGCTATCTTAAACGCTACTTGTATCGTTAGAGACGTTAGTGAAGCGTGAACCTTTAAATACCGCTAGTCTTGATGCGGGTTACAAATCGATCTCCGAGGACCGAAAACAGCAACCAGAAAATCGCGTCGACCGTTTACGTGCTACCGGAAATCTCGCCTCGAGCGGCACGACAAATCAATTCGTGCGCTCGATCTTGCTCCTTTTGCAACCCGATCAGAAGTAGCCGCTAAGAGGATGAGACAGTTAGCTGTTATCTAAGAATATTCTTAAATAAAGTCTACCCTCGTTGCATTCAAGGTGGTCTTGGTCGCGAGAGTGAGCTCCGCGATTCATATCCCGTATGCGTCTACGTGTGTGTGTGTATGCGTACGTGTATGTTCATGTGAGTGATGTATGTATGTATGCGCGTGTGTGCGTGTCACGTGCGAAGAAGAGTCGCTCGGCAACTTTGTTGCGATAAACCACCCTCGAGATCGGACGCGCCGACGCGCGGCAAGCAACAAACGCTCTTCCTCCGCGCGCGTGAAAACAAACCGTGTGTACGTCAACACGGATCAGTTATGGTCGCTATTTTGACAATATCTCGCGCGCGCCAAGAACTCACGCTGTTGAGCGTGCTGAGCAGCCAAGGAGTGACTGCGCACGTAATATTTTATTAGCGTCCCGCCGCGAGATGTGTCATCGTCGTTGCACGACTCGAGCTGTGTTCCTCATCGGAGCCTCCTTCGCGATCGATATTAATATCCGCCACCTTAAGAGTCAGGATATCCGTTGGTGAGTCGCCCCCCGGGTTAAAAATCAATCCGAGACGAGTCGAGTCGTCGCCGCTACCGTCGTAGACCTCGGTTGCATGCGTGTATATATGTGTGCGTGCGCGCGCGTATATCCGTCTCGCTGTTTACTTTCAACATATGGTACAAGAGATCCTTGTGATCTTCATCACGTCAGTCGGCAGTCTTCCGTGTGTATGATATGCTGCGTGTGCGCGCGTATGTGTGTGTGTGTGTGTGTGTGTGCGCGTGTACGTATGCGTGCATGAGTACGTGCGTCTATGTGTGCGCGCGCGTAAACTTATTTTCGAGACGATCTATTATTAATCTCTCCCGAATGACTCCGTCGGAAGCGTCGACCTATACCAACGAGTCTGAGCGCGTACCTGCTCTGAGAAAGCGTGCACGTCGGTGTTACCGATGTAGAGCCGGCACTCGCGCGCTCTCGGGACATTACACAATCGATCCCGTCTGCGATCGTCGTCGATGTAGCACGCCACGCGGAATACCGATCGCATTGGGCGGGCGATTCAATCGCACGTTACAATGGTACGATTGTCCGTCGCCTCGAAGCGGCGATTCTTTCTACCGCCCGCTCTCTTGAGAGCCGTTTCGAGCCGGTGGTGGTATAATGAGAATGAACGTACAATAGTGGGATGAGAGAGCGAATGATTATCGCTACGCGTGAATCTCTCGATCGCTCATCATGTATGAATGTGGCTGGGTGTATCGCGAATGGGGATGCGTGTACGTGCGCGCGCGTGTGTGTGTGTGTGTGCGTGTATGCGTGAACTCTCGTACTCTTGGCTGTCGTCTTCCTTATTTGCTTTCGCGATCCACGCGTTCCGCGGGGCGAACACGTTTCCTCGCCCTTTAAGGCATCATCTTGCGGGGCGTCAGCCACTTCTTCATGTAGTAACAGAAGATCGTGGAGATGTAGATGAGCACCAGCAGAGCGCACGTCACCCCGAGCGCCAGCACCGAGGTCTTCGTCGGGCACGGCTCCACGATGGTCACTGTTTTGTCTGGAAATAAGTTGCGTGCTTACTTTGTCATCGACACGACTTCGCCGGCGACTTGTTTTTTTTCTTTTTCTCCTGCCCCCTCCCTCTTCCTTCTCCTCTCTTTCAAACAAAGAATTCTTTCCTCCCGTGTCGCACGGCACGGTATATCCGCTTGCCTATTTACCTGCTTCGTTAAAGTCTATGCTGGCGTCGCTCTTCAGAAAGTCCGACTGCTTCTCATCGCCAAAGTCCAGCACCAGGATCTCTTGCGACAGAGTCATGTCCTCGGCCTTCTCCTCCGTCGAGTTCGCGAGGCTTCTCCTGCGCCTCTTGCCCCACGACTCCACGGATTCGCGGCCCCATTCGCAAACGGCCTGCAACGGGCGAGGGAGACGGGTTGTTGGAAAAAGAGCCACCTTTTTTTCTACGATCACTCACATATGTGACCGTGAATTACGAGCGAGATTTTCGTCGGATAATTACCGGCTCGCACGGTCCTAGACAGTACTTGACGTTACACTGGAAGATCACGCCGTAAGATTCGGTGAACCTGAAAGCCTCGTACACGGACTGCAGGGCGTTACCGTCGGGCGTGAAACTGGGGAAGATAGAGGGATCGACGGGGCACCTGCAAGTACAACGCGCGTTAATTCCATACTTCGTATGCCGGATCGAAGAAGAGCGCCGAGATGAAATGCAACACTGACCCTTCGTCGTCGATGATCTGGAACGTGCTTTTCGAGTCTTTTGCCATGGCTACGCAACTGCGAGCGAAAATGCCGTATGGGGCTACATACAGAAGATGTTAATGTCACTTGTTTGCGAATTGCTGTCAAAGACTAGCGAAACGTCGCTTCTCGAAGCTTCGTTAACCCTCCCGTTAACCAGCCCGTATCTGGCATTTCTTTGCGCTGTGAAACAATCTTCCGAGTGTGACACGCGAAGAGAACGCGGCAATTTCGCCTGCGCGCGATTCTGAGCTTCGCGAGTCTATTCGCGAGTGATTCATCCGAGTGAGCCTCCCGAGTTGAGGACAAATCTTTGAATCAGCCGCGCGTCTCACGCCGCGCGCGTAATCTCTCGAACCTGAAGAGAGATTAGAGGAAGAACCGGCGAAGGGTGAATCGGCGATTTGCGAGATTTCGAAATTTTGCACGCCAGCCTCTCGTATTATCGAGCGGCTTAGGTTCCCTTCGTGGTTACTCAGGAGGGTTAAGAAAGACGAGTTTCCAAGAAACGAACTTACTGTCCTCTGGGATTTCGATTCTGAAGGTCAATTTGTCGCCGATGCGCACGGTCTCGACCTCGCGCGACCGGCTGTCGAGGATGCGGATCCTCGGCGGCGGCGCCTCCGGCGCGCTCGTGATGCTGATCATTTCCGGGTCTCTGATCGGCATCATGCCGAAGGTGATATTCTTCGACGACATGTCATACGTGCACTTAACTTTGTAGATTTTGTCGGCCTTTGTCATTACCACGGAGTGGTGTTGCAGTACGACCGTGTTCGAGTAGATGCCAGTCTGAAAACCGTCACGCTGCCATGGTGAAAAGAAAGTTTGAACAGGGATTAAGTACTCAGAGAGAGAGAGAGAGAGAGAAAGAGAGAGACAGAGGTGTGCTCATGTCTGTCGTGAGCTCTTTGTCGACCTTCGGGAAAGACAATGGAAACCTTATATCTTTCTCCACGCGGTTTCTCTCTTCTTCTTCAAGTCGCGCGCGGCCGCTATTTCTCGCGCGAACACGATACCGATCATCGACAGTCAAATTTTCGCGCGGTGAGTCAAGCGACGATCAGGAGAGACGATATCGGATTAGGATTGCCAAATCCAAAAGTTAAAATTACCGGACATTTCTTCTTTGGTAACAAACCCAAATCGGACTAAACCGGACAGAAATCATAACGTTACATTAAATACAAAATATGATATGAATTTACTTACAGTATTAATTTCCAAACAATTTTATAAACAAGATTTGATTGAATAAAATAATAAACTATTACTTTTTTAATATATATGGAATGATGGATCGGCAGATCATCCACTAGATGGCTTTCCGTGGCGTTCGGTCGTTTGCAGGCGCTTGAAACGGAGAAACATTGCTAAAATCTGAACTCTTATTCCATTGATTGGATATAACTTAAAGACCGGACATATGACGTCCGGTTTGACTTATTAATCGGACACTGGACAAGACTTCTGAAAACCTGACAGTCCGGGTCAAAACTGGACAGTTGGCAACCCTATATCGGACGCATCGATAAGGCGTCAGCGATTCAACGGCAACGCTGATTCTCGAGCTCGACGACGGTTAAGCATACATATACGTGTATCACTTGCGTGCTCTACTTTAAATCTTGTGAGAATAAAAAAAGCATGCCACACTGCTGTTACTTACCACACTCTGAGTGTTACAGTCTTGCCCGCTCATCGTGAGATCCAGCCTGAACAGGTCGCTATTGATAACGTCGATATTGCACGTTTCAGACCGTCCGAGGGCGTAGATGCGCCCGTTGAACGGCTTATTGGTGCGAACCTGAACGGCGATTCGAGTGTCTTTGCAGTCGACCGACACTGGAAGCAGCGATCGTTCGTTTAGCAAAATTATCCTACAGGGAGAACAATCCGGGCGTAACTGAACGAAGACCAGCCGAGAACTCGATGAGAAACGGCACTTCTGTTATCGCGACCAAAGATGTTTATCTGAATATTCGGCTCTATCGAGATCCGGCGGGCGAAACTGAAAACAATTGGCTGGATAGGGGGACAGGAAGAGTCTTTCAGTTTCTACAATCGAGTTTTCGCGGCTGGATCCTTTATCCTTTCCAGGCAACTTTAGACAGCAAATTCAGTTACACCGACGGAACGGAAGTTGCTCGCATACCATCGTAGCAAGTCCCGGTCTTGTCGCAGTTGATGTCGTTTCTGGTGAGGTTGTTGATCGTGGGGTCTTCGGTGGTCTCGAAGACGATGGGTAATGGATCCGCCACCGGGCCGGTACCCTCTGAAAGCAAGACGAACGTAGAATCGCCTAGACTCGCCTTCATCCGGCCGCTTCGGCCGCTTCGGGTGCTCGAGTTCGCTTACTCTCGCAGAAATTCTCGAAGTAAGTCCCGACGCGTTCCCCGTTGTCGATCAGCGGCCTCTCGGCGTTCAGATACGTCGACGGCCCGTCCGGCAGGGTCCAGTGATCCAGATGGAACAGGTGGCAGTTGTAGGCCGAGCCCTGAGGAGCGCCGCGGTAGAGGAAGGACCTGCAGAGGAACTCGTTCTCGATCTCGCAGGCCAGCCGGCAGGCGGACTCGCTTTGGACCTGCAGTTCCTTGTCGGTGTAATAGTGCAGACCAGCGTACTGCGCCACCTTGTCGTCCGCCACGCCGATTCTGGGCATCTGGAAGATCCTTTGAGACTTGCAGGCCTCCTTACCTGCGTGGGAGATTCGCGCGGTCGATTAACTCACGCGTCCTTCGCGTACGAGGTCGCCTCCGCGAAGGCGATTCCGCGACCTTTCCTCCTCCACCTCCTCCTTCCGCTTTTACCTTTCAGGCATAAATTCTCGAAGTAGTCCACCCCCTGCGCGTCCACGAACTGGATGTACTGCCCGGTCGTCCGGCGATCCGAGTCGCCCAGATGACACTGCAGCGTCACGTAATTGTACTCCACGGAGCGGCAGGTGAAACGGTGCTCGTTCAAGCAGGCCGCGAGACATGCCTCCTTCGTGGACGTGTAAATTAGCGCGTTGTCCAAGCCGCGAATCATCTTATTCGGGATGCGCTCGAACGCCCACGGTCGCAAACAGACGTTCTCTAAAATAACGACGCGATGCGTCAGGACAGGCGATTTCATCATCTTACGCGCTCACGATCCGTCACGTCTGGTCGCCGATGACACCGCGTTTCTCATGTACGACAGGTCTGACAGGTGCTGCGGAAGACTTATTTGTAAGTGTTCATTGCTCGGCCTGGCCGATAAGGTACTGATAAGAACCGGTAATTAATAACCGGCATGTTTCCGCGGGCCGAACGGACGCGTAGTTTCTCCGCTTGGCTCTTCAACACGTCGCTCGCCACGGAGATGAAAACAGCGACTACGGCGCACAGTGCATCGAAACGGTGAAAAAGGTGGACATCGAGCCAAAAATAAAAGTTCGAATTTCACAACTTCATCTACTAGAATGTATTGTAAAATGGTTCTAATATATGATCCGAATGCAGGAAATAGAAAGTAATGAGTAATATAGATACTGTAAGCGTCTAAAGTCTCGAGTTTCTGTGATAAGTAAAATGTGTTAAGCACAAGTCGTCCATTTGTATTCGCTGTATTTTATATAAGTAATTATCGATCCTTGTCTATCTTATGGTACGCAATTCTATGGTTCTTCAAGAACATTTTTATCATATCCGTTGCCAGATTTTACGCATTTTCCTCTATGATGAATTAGAACGAAATCGTAACTCAACTTACACATGTTTATTGAATAATTAAAAAAAATGTCCATATTTGTCCAAGATCTACTAAATAGGATTTTAAAAAATCATTCATATAGTAAAAGACATATAGTAAAAAACGTATAGGTTTCAGCTGCAATCTCATGCGATCTTTTCTCCTATACATCGTATAGTGGATAGAAAACATCTAACTTATTATGTACAATTGTACATGAATGAAAATTCGATTCGGAGGCAGAATTTCGTCCAGAAATCATTTGTAATGAAAATTTCAGTAAAATTTCTGTTTATATGTCCATAATATTTTTATAACAACTTTATTTTTATTGAATTTTAAATATTCCTGTTTGGTTCAAGTTTGGTTTCAAGTCAGCATCACATAGATAAAGAACAAGACATAAATTATTTTCAATCTGTTGCAACGGATTAAAAAAGAATCGCAAAATTTCCAATAGTCCTTTCGTTTAATCCAGTTCTATTCATACACACGTAATCAAAGGATTTGCGAAGAACCTCTGTGCTGTATTGTTATTCTTGACTGTTTTCACGAATTTTGTTTCACAAAATCCACTAGTCCAGCATTTTTCTCTTGTGCTTTCATACAGATTGTTTAATCTTAAAATTTCCAAAAATATATAACAAATATTTTATTAATTGAATTTATGCAAGAAGATTTGATATAACTTGTCCAAGGCTAGCTTGTTCCTTACCTTCACGTAGCTGTTGAAACCGAATAGGAACACTATATCTTTATATATATTCGTTACAATACTATTATTATCAAAATGGTATACAAAAATATTATAAATAAAATATTTTATGAAAATTAATTTCATTAAAACTTATTCCTGCACAAAACTTTGTTTCCGAACAGAATTTTAGTTGATGTCCACAGAATTTGAAGTTTCGATCCACTGTGTGCGGCGTTAGAAGAACCATCGAAACATTTTTTATTTTATTAATAAATAGGGTTGAGAAAAAATTGTCCAGCACATGGATTCTATGTAGTTTCTTCCGTAGAATCGAATGACGCTATCAGTTCCCTTGTATCTCGCATTTTTCAACGAATTTAAACAATAATTTTTCAAACATTAGGAAAGTTAATTTTTTGTTTATGAGCAATCGTCCCGTTTGACCAAATGTTTTCATCCCAATATTCAGCTTTCCGCTAATTGCTATATTTTGCCTGCAAAGTACGATGTCCGCACATCCCTATGTTTCGTCCCACTGTGCGGTGCTACGATATTTTTCACGTTTCATTGACTCATTTGTATCATGAGGAAATTTGCAGAATCCGCCCATTGAATTTGTTTTTTTCTCTAGGTCGACGACGAGTCGTTCCTGGTAAGAAATCACGAGTTGCATCTGTCCGCCGTGTTTCTTGCCAACTTAAAGCGGGGAAGAACGTTTGGTCGAATAAAGCGATCTTCTAGTGAAGGATTCAGAAATTCCGACTGAAAATACTAGAATTCTAATCAAGTCAACCGGAAATCCGGATAATTTCGACTGAATACTTTAACTGAAATTTCTCTGTCGCTCACCTTCCACCGGAAAATTCTCTCTCGTTCAAGTCGACATTTCTCTCCGTGGATTATTTCGAATATCTCGCCTGAATATTCGGATTATTCAAATCGTTTCAGAGAGAGGGGGGAGAGAGAGAGAGAGAGAGAGAGAGAGAGGTAGTCGCGCGCCGACCCGCGAATCGCCGGGAGGAATCACGAGCCGCCGCGCCGGCATGTGACTTGGCGCGCGTTTACGCCGGCGATGACGCACGTAGACCGCGCTTTTTGGCATACGCACCCGGAATGTATTTCGGCCGGGTCCGTTCCGATTTCTTTTGTTACGCCCTCGGGGGACCGGCGCTAAAGTCGCTGTCGACAACGAAAGCGGTGCCAACGAACCGACGCGTGACTCCTTCACGGATGAATCAGCGCCGACCGCGCGAATTCCTGACCGTCGTTGCCGCCACTGATAAATCGCTCGTTCCGGCCGAATTATCGCCGGAATTAATAAACCGGTCGGATTATTTTCGAGCCGACTGTGCGACGGTGTTTTTCTCTCCTATTTCACGGGCCTGCCGATAACATCGCGCTGTCGCCGTCAGATTTCGCGCGGCGGCAGCGTTTCGCTGGACTTCGGAGTGACGTTTGGTCCTCGAGTGGTTTCGGTAAAGCAAAGTAGGTAAAAAAAATAAAAAAGAAGGAGGGAAAAATTATACCCGGCACATGTTTTCGAGCCGGTCGGACAAATTCCACACGGCGGCAGTTTTTGAATATGATGAAAGATACCGTCGGTTGTCCGGGATGTCGTTTCTCCAAAATGTGAGATGCGGTCACTGCACTGCGGATCGGCCAGCTACTCGAAACAACTCAGATTTCAAGGGTAATTTCAGGGACGCAAAGGATCTAATGTACAAACTGCAAGTCAGCACAAATTTTTCACGCACGACTGTCCCGTTAAACGAGTTTACCCCGCTACGAGTTCCAGAAAAATTTGAACCTGATTTGAACAAATATTTTCTAAGAGACTTTTCTCACAACATGACGTAAAGTCAGATTTGAATCAACGATGGTTCCGAAGAAAAAAGGAAAGAAAAGAAGGAAAAAAATGACAAGCCAAAATAGGGATCGTGCTGTTTTATTGGTCACGTTCAGTAAAGAAAACTGCTTCGCTACCATTCAAATGTTCATGATTGGAGAATAATCCGAACAGACGTACCAATCAGAGACGTTTGCTACGAATAGCGGAGCAGTTTTTACGCTGAAAACGATCAATAACATCTTTTGTTTGTCCCTACAACGCGGGAAAAACTGAATGGACCCTGAATTGGATAAAAACGAGTGACAGTTTAGGCTCATTTCAGCATACGATGCGATCCTCAAACCATGAATGAGGGATATCTTTTTGATTCCGGGTCTCGGGATTTTGGTTTGGGTCTGCTGATGAACTTACACAGGTAACAAACAACGAAAAGGTCACATACCCTAAGAAAGCGCCATGGAGTTCAACAAAAAGCCAGATAATGCCGTCACATTAAGCAACCGTGAGAGCTTTTACCTTTTCTCGACTGACTCATAAATATTGCTGTCTTCTGAAGACGTTTTTAGCAAGTTTCACACGCCGTTACTTCGAAACTCCATCGAAGTTCTGCGCTTCGAACCGTTAACGTTAGCGCGCTGGACGTTAGCTCAGACAGAGAAGGGAGACGAGGCGACTCGGGCGTGTTTGCGGAAGGATAATCCGACGAGCGCCGGCGATAGTTACCGAGATAAAACTTCGCGATAGGAGAAAGAAATAGTGAGTCCTACGGACGGACCGCTGCTTCCCCTCAATTTCGAGGGAAGTAGGGCAAGCTATCTGTCCAAACATACACTCCTTCCGCGTCCGGTATCGGGGAGCAAACAGGTTCGCGCTTAAACTCGGGCGTTATGCCGGGCGTCGAACGGCGTTATTTATTCTGATCTGGTCCTTCCGTCAAAGCTGAGAAATCCTAAAAACGACGATATTTTACGTGAGAAAAGGAAAGAAAGGAGATCACCGAGCTCCACGTGCGGAGTTACTTCAGGCTCGGATTATGGCGATTTCGGTACACAGTGTGAAACGCGCATTATGCTACGCACGCAAACCCGAACCATCATTTTATTTGTCTTTTTATCCGATGTTCTAGTTTCTGTTTCAGTCGAGATAAATGATGAAAGGGGCGCTGTTTGCAGCGCAGAACCGTGAGAGACACACGCGGCGGCGCGGAGCGTGGCCTGCGGAAAATCCGTGGGGCAAAGTTGCCCGGCAGAAAGAAAGACATCACTGTATACATCGAACTGTGGAAAACTGTTTAAATTTCACTCGCTGCCGGCCTTTTCTTTCCAAGCAGCACACTACTGGCGCTCTTTTTCTCACGACGAGTGGAACAAAAGGTTGGTAACACGCGCGCTACCTTTCCCGCTGCGCCGCACATGTAACGATTATTCTTTTGCATTAGTGTTTTCTGTCTTTCGCCCGCACTCTGCAAAATTGAACCTAATTTGAGAAAGTTGTTCTCGTGTTACTTTGCCATGTGCATCCGACAAAAGCGTATCGACATTTCCCAGCCATTACTAGTAGTTTATCCGTCATCGGTTCTTCTTGTCCGATAAAATAGACGACCGGCCGGGAGGATCGATAGGATCCAACTCGGTGCGTCCCTCAAACTTTTGAATCCTTTGAACCCGCAATGAGATACTCATTTCGAATCCTCGGAGTGCGAAATTCGAGACAGTTTCCAAGCAAAAAAAAATTGCACGTGTCGACTCTGACCCTGACCTTGACCTTGACGCGATGACTTTATGGAGCAACTGAATACACTGAGAAAAAATTGTATTAAAATTAAACAAATATTTGTTCGAATACGACTGTGAATACATTTATTTAAATTCAGCAATTATTTTCTAAAATTCAAGAAAAAAGTTTACATTCAGAGAGAGAGAGAGAGAGAGAGAACCTCTGTATTTCATTTTAGAAATTAGTCGCTTAATTTGAACAAACGTATTCGCAGTCGTATTCGAACAAATATTTGTTTAATTTTGATACAATTTCTTCTCGTGTGTACGAGATAATTAAGAAAGTAGAACTCTTGGAAAGTGTTTCGTGCGGGAAAACCGAGTGAGCATGCCGCAAGTTTGGGTGCAAGAGTTAATTTAAGAGTGAGGGGGTAAAGAGATCATTAAAACATCAGACGAGACGGACGCGTCGGGCATTCGACGCCCGTCGACACCCTTCCACGCTCGCTCACCGGATCTGATCTGCAGTTTCGTCATGTAGTACATATTGGCGGCCCTCTGAGGCTGCGCGGCCGGATTCGTGGCGGCCGTTTCGTTCTGCAGCTGGCAGAGAGTGTCCTGCATCGGCGCCAGGGGATTCACAACGAACGAGAACGCGGCGGCCTGACACTCCGGCTCCTCCCTGCACCATCCTTGGCACTCGTACAGCGACAGATTCCTCACGCTGTAATAGGTGGTGCCGCGGTAGTCGTAGTCGGTGAGCTTCTCGAACGCGGTCCTGGCTGAAATGAGGAAGCGACCTCGCGTTTACAGAGCCCCGCGTCGCCGACGCCATCGCGCAACCCTCTTCGCTGCCGAGCGGCGTGAACAACGAACACGCTAATCGCGACAAGTGACGCGCTGACGATGACGAATGATCGCCTGCGTCATTAACCGGCCACTCGTCGCGATTGGTAGGCCGTCGTGTCCGCCGGCTGAATTCTCGGGGATTCTTCTCACGAGAATCTGCCCGAGCGAGCGAGCGCTCCAATCTCGAGAGACGGAATCTTCCCTTGGATTGGTGACAGAGGCACTCGGTTAATTTCGACGTAGGAACTTACCCAACGCGGCGTCACCGCTCGCTAGCAGCACTGCGAATACCAGGCTCGCGGTTGCACACGCCAACCTCCCGATCGCCAGCGAGCCCATCTGCAATATGAGAGAATACAGTTGGCTACACAGTCGCAGTTGACGCAGTTCTTAGGTGTATTCTTAGTTAAATATACGCGTTTAACAATATCTATTTTTTTTATATTATTTTATATTTTATATCTTTTATATGTATTTTCTTTAATTCTCCGACCATCTGCAAGCCGTCTTCCAAGCTGATCTTTCAGGTTTCACATATATCGATATTATAACGCAGACTGTAAGAAACCCGGACCCGAATTTGGATTCGAATTACACAAGGTGTCCGGGGATCTTTTGGAAACGAAAAATTCTGAGGATTAGTCGGATGAAACTGAGAAGAAAAATCAAGTACTATTTTGCAAAAATCGCAATAGTTATCAAATTATTAACGATTGACGAAATGACCACATCTTTAATCGAGGCCTTTTAATCGACTTAACTTGAACATTGCGTATGTATTAGGTAAATCGGAAGCCGGATCGTTCATTTAGCGACAAGTAGCTTTAGCTAGAACTGTCGTAAGCCTCTAATGTCTAAACGAAGCTTAATAGTTTGTTTCGACATCTGTCAATAACATTCAGCACATAAAAGTATACGTTTGCATCAATAACATTGTTTTTCACTGCATCGAAAATGTCGAAGTTTGAGCCAAATAAGCGTCATTTGCGCGAAGTGTTAATCTCTTGCTTCAATTGGAAGAAAACTGCAGCTGAAGCTCATCGAATGCTTGTAGAAGTTTATGGTGATAATGCTCCTTCCGATAAAACATGCAGAGAAGGGTTTCGACGCTTTAAAATTGGGGATTTTGATGTAGAGGACAAAGAGCGTTTTGGACGGCCAAGAGTATTCGAAGACGAAGAATTGCAGGCATTGGTGGACGAAGATGTCAAACGCAAAAGCAACTTGCAGAAGCATTAAATTGTGCTCAATCTGTCATTTCCGATCGTTTGAAAACCTTAGAAAAGGTTTACAAGGAAGGAAAATGGGTCCCATATGAACTGAAGCCCAGAGACATTGAAAGGCGAAAAACCACCTGCGAAATTCTGCTTGCTAGGCAACAAAAAAGGGGTTTTCATATCGTATCATCGGATGAAAAATGGATTTATTTTGACAACCCCAAACGTCGAAAAACTATTTGCGATCCCGGCCAACCCTCAACATCGACGCCAAAACGGAATATCCACGGAAAGAAGGCAATGCTCTGTGTTTGATGGGACCAGAAGGGTGTGCTGTACCATGAGCTGTTGAAAAGTGGTCAAACACAGTCACAGGGGATCTCTACAGAGAACAAATGATCCGTTTGAGCCGAGCATTGCACGAAAAACGACGAGAATATGAAACGAGACAGCATAAAATGATTTTGCTTCATAACAACGCTCGGCCTCACGTCACAAAATCTGTCGAGGAAACGTTAGAAGCACTTCGCTGGGGAAGTGTTACCCCATGCGGCTTACTCACCAGACTGTGCCCCTTCCGACCAGCACTTGTTTCGGTCGATGGCACACGCACTTGCTGAGGAATTCTTCTTCAATTCTTATGAAAACGTCGAAAAATGGATCTCTGACTGGATACCTTCCAAAGATGAGTCATTCTTTCGCCGCGGAATTCGCTTGCTGACCGAAAAATGGGAAAAAGTCATCGCTAACAATGGACAATACTTTGATTGATGTACTTTGTCATTTTGTTTCTTAAATGAAGCCATACGTTTTGCAGAAAAAGTTTTGAAGAAAACGGCCGGAACCTTCCGATTGACCTAATATTTGCAAAATGGTAGAGGACTTTCTTCATCAGAGTGACTTAATCTATAATTATATCGCTATTGTCTAGCGATAGATATGAATATATTGAACTTTGAGCCCTGAATCTTAAACTTGTCGCTAGGCACAGTAAACGTCATATAATTGTAGTTTAGGTCATTCTGAACAAAAAAGACCTAAAAAGTCCTTTCTTGCAAATAAATATGCAAATTTCCAAGTTGTCAATTAAAAGATTCTAGATGTAGTCATTTTCAATTATTAATAACTAATGCGATATTTGCAAAATTATACTTGACTTTTCTTCTCAGTTTGACCTGATTGATCTCCACAATTTTTCGCTTCCAAAAGATCCCGGACACCCCGTATAAAAAAATAGATCGCAATGTAATTAAATCCGAAATATTCGACGCACGAGTTCGATATGAATTCGTTGATCGCCAACTTTTCGGCCTCGATCGCGATTGAAGAGCCACTACTCAACACCCAATTGCCCCGGCTTACTCGATAACACGCTAACAAGCGGGGTCGATGTAAGAGTAAGAGCCCTCATCGGAGTCGCTCATGATACACGAAAGGACGAGAGGCGCGCTTCGCAGGAAGATTGCACCTTGCGATCGGCGCGAGGACGAGCGACGCGAGCCGGTAGCTCGTAGCGCAAACACGCGGCTCGAAATTACACCAGCGAGCGATCGAGCGCGCATAAATACGAGATAATCCTGCCGGCGCCGAATGCGAGAGCCTGCCGATAGAGAAGTCGAGTTAATCGGCTATCCAGTTAATCAGGAAATACGGCTCATCAGCGCTCGGCCCGGTGGCCGTTGTGCATGATCGGCGTCCGCCGAACGGGTCCGCGCGTAAAAATCGTTGCGAGGACGATCCCGCCGAGATCCTCCGATCGAGGAAACCGCCGCCGCCGCCGCCGCCGCCGGGCGTGTAATTCATGCGCGTAACTACTACTACTACCACTACTGCTACTTCTACCAGTCTACTACTTCTACTGCTGTTGCTGCCACCAGCAGCAGTTGGGAGCATGCGAGCGGTCGATTTCCCGCGCGCGTATTTTGCTCGCGTTTTACCCGCGAGACCGCTTCCTAGTTTCCTCCTCCTGTCGCGTTGCTTCTTTCCTTCTTTTTTCTCTTTCTGTCTGTCTCTCTCTCTCACTCTCTCTCTCTCTCTCTCTCTCTCTTTCTCGTCTCTTTCCTCTGCCGCAGGTGATACGCGGGAGACTTGCTCCTCTCGATCCCCCTTTTCGCCTCGCCGAGTCTGGCCGCGCCTACACCTCCCGCGGCTATTTCTCCATGTCGTCCGTCGTCTCTTAGGATCCTCGTCCTCCGTCGACAGGACGGGTTTTGCATGACTCGCGAGAGAAAGAGAGAGAAAGACGGGGAAGGGGGAGGCAGAGGGAGAGAGAGATCGGTTTCTCACATTCCCCATTTAATACGCTTATCTGTGATCTCGCGGTGTAATCGCGACGACGTCGCACGAGAAGCAATTCGCGGACGTTGAAAATAAATCGCGAGTCCGCCCGTTACCTCACAGTCAACTTTTTCCGCGTCTGCGACAGGTACTGCCTCCTGTACGATCCTGGTAATCTCCGGAATCCGACCAGTTTCATTGTTAGCGACTTAAGTTCTCTCTCTTTCTCTCTCTCTCTCTCTCTCTCTCTCTCTTTCTGCGGAAGGACTAGGCCGCACGTCGTGGGCAAACTTGTTGAGTTGGCCGGGAAAAGAATGAGGAACACACAAAACAAAGTATTGTCGAGTCGGGAAATGAACGGAACTAATGACCGTCAAGGTCGGAAATTTCAAACAAAAGACCTTTCATCCAACGATGTCCGAAAGTTGCCGATAGTTTGGCGTGAACGTGATTAACGTTCAATGTGACTAATGAGACCTCTCTTTCTCTCTCTTTCTCTCTCTCTCTCTCTTTCTCTCTCTCTCTCTCTCTCTCTATCTATCTATCTATCTATCTATTCGCTTCGTCGTGCGAACACTTGGTCCCTACTGGACGCTAATGATTCACATGTCGTACGGTTGCCGTACTCGACTACCACCGTGTGAATTTTCGCACGAGCCGTCAATCAACGCTTTTCATCACGACGATGAGCGTTTCTTGCCTCGCTGACTTCATTGACCAACTTTGCAGCGGCAGACCCTGTCGCGCGCGCGCGCGCGCGTCCGTTGATCCGCACTCGCCAATCCGCGTTACGATAATGCGATAATGAGGATGCAGATACGATCGTACGATTATGCCCGAACGGATCGAGAGCAACCACGTATATAGACGTGTATGTAGTATATAGTCTCAGAGCGGCGAAGGTCATCGAGGTCATCGAGTATAATGGAGCTACGCCGTAGGACGTGAGAGGGAATGAGAGCCACGCTGTGGCCCGAGCCGAGGCCAAAGGTTCATTCTTCCCTCACCGTTTCTGCGCGCCCCCGTGGCCTCCCGCACCCACCGCGAGATGCAACGCCGTGGCAAAGTCGCGCGCGCGCGCGCTAACAATGAGGAATGCGCTTAGGCGCGCTCGGTAGGCAGGTTGACGCACTGTTACGAAGATTAATGCGCGGCACCGTCGCGCCGGGCTTGAAAGAAACGCGCGGAAGAGGCGCGATTTCTTTGTCCCGCGCGCGGGCTCACGGACTGGCTGAGAAACTCGGATTTCCGGGGATTAACGTCGCCCTTTGCATCCGCGAAGGACGCGCGACTGCGGAGGCTCGGGTTAACAGCAACGCTCGCGTCGCGAGAATTTGAACAAAGTGGGAATAATAATTTAACGTGACGTCAGATACGACGCGATGTGACGCACTGAGGGAAAAGACAATTGAAAAGTTAAAAAATATTTATTCGGTACTGATAACACCACGCGAGAGAAGTTTGATTAAAGAGATGGGAGCGAATATGTTATTAGTACTCGCCGGATTAATATTTTTCGCTCGAAAACTATCATACGATACGATATATAATAAATAAAATGTTAGATTGATGCAAAAATAATTGCGGTTTTTATGTATTGAGTATAAAGACGCATATATCAGTTAAAAATTATGTTTATTAATCAAAATAAAGGCCCGCACCCATTTCTCCACACATACGGGAAGCAAATTCTTGCATTAACCTAATAAAATGACATGATATACATAAATAATTTCGCACATCATGTATCTTATGAGGCCTATGAGGCTTATGAGTAGTGGTGGGCTAATAATTAATAAATGAACAAGAATGAATAGATAAAGCAAAACGCGGCTTGCTTGCGGAAGAATCTGAATGGACACGAAATTCTGAGTTAATACGAGCGGGCGAGCACCCCAAAAAAAATAATTTCAGAACAAGCGGAATCATCTAAATTTTAGAAGATTCCGAAAATTTAGAATCATCTAAATTTTATTCTTATATATAGCCTCAAGAGGAGCCTCTTCTAAGATTAGAGAGGAAAATATTATAAAAACATTATTTTTAAAGTTAGAGGATTATATGTATAATGCAAATCTTACTGATTTTAGTATAAATTTCCTCTTGTATACAGATTATTTATTTTTTTCTAAGAGGATTATTATTTATTCTTACTGGTTATACTATTTAATTAAAACAAAAAGTTATTTTACAATGTATAGAGAGAAACAGTATGTATAGATATACTTCTGGCTTCAATTTTACAATAAGTAGGCACGAATGAAATAAGATTATCATAACGAATTTCCAATCAGTTTTGTCATGAGCTTCTTAGCTATAAAGATGTTGTACGAAACATAGTTAAAAGAAAGAATATATTATTCAACTTCTTACAGTAGATTATAAACTGTATTCGACCAAATACGGGTAAATTATCTTCGTTGTATGTTGCAGCAATATTTTTTAAAAAGTATCTTTTTTAAAAAACATCTTTTTCAAAAGCGTTCCAAATATTCTGACCCATATGATACGAGCATATGGTTATTTTTTCGTTCATGTCTGGAAGTAGAGCATGACTGAACAAAAGAAGCCGACACTTCAATCAACATATTCTACTTCCTATGAGAGGAAAATTAATGACATAAGAGGAAATCCTTTATCTGTAAGAGGCTTCGCTTAGAATATAAGACTATGGGAAAAATCACTTTACAAATGGAATATTTCTTTTTGGGTGAGCGTACGCAAGTTTCAACCCCCCCCCCCCCCCCCCCCACTTGAGTCGCCACCGGCCAAGACGCGGGCAATAATTTATACAACAGCGTGTCACGTGCCTGTCGGCCTCAGAATCTCTCGCGCATCTCCCGATTATTAAAATTACCGGATTCCCCTGGGACTCTATCAGATTATTAGATCTCGAGGGATCCTGTTAAACTTAATACGTCATGTCCGTTCCCACACGCGTCTCACCGGGGGATCCGACTCAAGGCAGCTCTCGCCGTAACGTCTCTCAACGTAATGCGCGCAACGATAAATGAAAATCGCTCATCTCTATCTGCGATCGGAGAACGCTCTCGCGCTCCAATTCGCGTCGAGCGACGGCGAACACGGTAGCTCTCTCGAGCGACCTTAACGATCGCGTATGTGTCACGTGCAACTCGCGGGGAACGCGCTCTGTCGTCGACTCGCCGACAGGAAAAGTTTATCCCGCGTGTACGCGTACACGAGCCCTGACCTTTACGTCACAACCATCCCCCTCTCTTTCCTGTCTTTCTCTCGTCCGGGATACCAGCGAGGAACCTGGCCAGGACAGGTTGCTCGGTGATGCTACGGTGGACGCCCGAGGTGCGTTCGCCAGGCGAGATCGACACTTCCGGTAATCCCCGGCGCGCCGGTGAGAGATCCACACGCCAACGGATTTCAGTCGCCTTTTTGTCAGAAGTGTTCCCTGATAACGAAGACCCTGATTACTTCCTGTCCGCCTGCACCGCCGCGGTCCCACCGATGGAAGTCATTATGATACAATTCGCGATTACGTGAATTACGGGAGATTACCTCAAGCTTGTACAATGATTAGCGACAAGAGGAAATGGGACTTTTATGGCCGTTCGGCGGTTCGGCGTGTCGGGGGAGATACGCTCAGGTACGCTCGTGGTCGTTCTCTCTTTCTCTCGCGATCCCTCTCGTAAAAAAAAAAAAAAAAAAAAGAGGAAGAAAAAAGCGCAAGCACCGTCAAATCGGCCGATTGACGGGCGACTGCGCTCATGGGCATCACGGTCGGAAGAACGTGCGAGCGCGAGTTCTCGCGGTGGGGCCGCGCCTGCCGGAATCCAGGGTGGACCATTGGTGGACGGTTAATTATCGAGTCACGATCGCGCCATCCGCGGATAATGCGGCGGCGTCACGGGGCCCCGTGACGGCCGGCCCGGGCTGGGCACGCGATTATGACAGGATCTGGGCGACCCATGAAGAATCAATTACGAAGTCACGAGAGCCGGCCGGTCGGTCTCTCCCGGCGAACGAATCGGACGTTTACGGGGTCGTTTATGATCCTTCAACAGCCAATCCATTACCCGGCGTCGTGATGCGAGTCGCGTCGCTCATCGCCGCGGCCGAGCGCCCATGTACCTGGCGATGATGCATTATTCGGCCGTTCCACGGGCGCACTCCGCGGATAGTCCGCGCGTTTCGCGCCGAGCGAAGCGTGCATTCTCACGCCGACATTCTCCGCGGCATTTCCTCGTCGGGAAACCCGTCGCTATCCGATCCCGCCACGGTGCTCCGCGTTATTCGAGGAAAAGAGGAAGAGGCAGAATTGTAACATTCGTTTGCCCGGCAAGCAGCACCGGCGAAACCTCTGCATTAATATTTATTGTAATATTATTAGAACAGAACTAACGGTAGCGGTTCACGTTAATATTACAATCTCCCACTCAGCGATGGAAATGAAATATTATAACGGTCACGTTGCTGAGCGAAAAATTTCAGCATCGTACCGGTGTTACTGTTGATTGCGATTTATCATGACGGCGCTCCGAGATGAGCGCTCCTTGAGCGCTCTAAACAACGCGATGAATTAAGCGACGACCCGAGTACAAAATTAATAGGGCTCTGGTAAGGACCTGATTATTTTTCCTTAACATTAATCGGGCCATAGTAGGAACAGAAAGGCAAGGGTTCTACAAGACGTGTAACAAATGGTTTAACGGGTCCTTATGCGGCAATGTTATGAGAGCCTTATAAGGCAATATTTGGGCCTTATAAGACAATATTAATAAGGCCTTATAAGGACATATTTTTATTATTGCTTAAATAAAAATATTCATTCTTTTCATTTCAAAATATTTAAACTGTAATTCCTTTATATCTTTATAACCTTGTTAGAGCACAACAAGCATTTGTTATTTTGAAAATATAGCATTCTTTACATATAAAACTCCTACTACTGTTTTTATTAAAGTTTGCCACGTTTCAAAACGAAGGCAATACTAGAAAAATCCTTGGAAAGGACTAATGAATATGGCAACGAATAAAACTAATAAAATTTGTTTTTAATTGCGGTATAATTAAAAAATCTTTAAAAGAACCAAGTAGAGCGTACCTACTAAAACAATACCAAACTATGGCAATTTTATCACACGCTTCAGATCTTATTAATTTTCTATAACAAAACTTGATTTCGTATCTAAGCATCTATATCTAAAAGCATCCTTAAAAGATCTTTCCAAGGTCCTTCTCAACTTTTCCTATCAAAGTCTTATTTTGAAAAGGCATCCTTAAAAGATCCATTTCGGAGCGTGATGTGGTAATATCGAGGCGTCCCTTTTTAAAACATCCTACTTTCAGCCTTATCAGAGCCTTATGCTTCATGAGGTCCTAACAACATTTTGCTCGGGGAAGTATTGATCAGACGAAGTGGAGGAGAGACCCCGTGCTCGCGACGTTGCGAGGGAGAGGTCGATGCATCCCGGCTTTCGCCGGAGCACATCCGAATTTGCGCGCGCTACACGCGCCGGCGAAGCGCGCGAAATTAATGGCTTCGCCAAGAGCGCTGAAGACTGACGAGGTGATCTCATCTCTCTCGCTCCAGCGGGAGATCCGCCGAGAACCACTCGGCGTCTCGATATGTGACGCGTTCGATCGCAGTTTCCGAACACTCTCGGAGAATTTAGGCGCGTTATTAACAAGCGACAGCTCTCCGACGTCGCACAGTGGGGCCAGATGACATTCTTTGGTTGAAAATTCTCTAGAGACCTGAATTTCCAGCCGATCATCGACACCAATGGGTGAGCTTGATCCTGAATAAATTCCGAAGAGATCTGTCTTGCCAAAATTAAGAGAGAAATTTTTTTTCTCGAATTACTAGCCCCGAAAGAGGAGAAATTATCGTTAAACGCGAGAAACTTGTGAAATACTCATTATTCGACACTTATTTCTATCTAATAGCGTATTCAGCGGATTGAAACTATGAAATCAATCAACAGACACCTCGAGATTTATCGATCTTGAAGCAGAAACCCATTAACCCAAGACTCATATGTCCAAAATACAAAATACAAAAAATACAAAAAATACAAAAACATCAAATATAGACCCGTTAAGCACAAAACCGAGGAATTTTGAGTCTTAAGCCCATCACAACCTAGGAATCTATCAATCCGAGAACTTTTTAGCTCGTGGATACATGAAGCCGTATATATATTAAGAGCCCCAAATAGTCCAAGAACCCAATCTAGCCATAGCTCGAGAACCTAATAATACTCGACGTTGAATATTCAGCTACAAAACATTAAGTTCGAGCCTCGAAACTTTTCAGACAAACCCTAAACCCATGAACCCTGCAGCGATAATTGCTTCAAAATTTCGGCTAGACAGATCTCTTTGGGATTTATTCAGGATCAACCTCATCCGTTAGTGTCGATAGTGATCGGTTGGAAATTCAGGTCTCTAGAGAATTTTCAATCAGAAAATATCATCTGGCCCCCCACTGTGCGTCGATGCGCCGAAGAGGCGCGCTTAGGTGGAAATGATTAGACGGTGGCGGAAATTGGTGCTCGCGATGCTGCATCCCCGGCGTCCGCGAAAGGGAAAGGGGAAGAGTCGTGTTTTCTCCTCGTTCCTGCTTACGCGGAAAACGCGGGCTCGTTATTTCTGCCAAGAGAGCGCACGCTATTCTCGCTCGCTCTTTCGATGCTGCGAGCAGAGAGAGAGAGAGAGAGAGAGAAAGAGAGAGAGAGAGAGGGAGAGAGAAGAATCGGTTGTCCGTCTAGGGTCGCTTCACACCCTCTCGCGAGCGAGGCAGCGCTTCCCGACACGATACTATAACACATCCGCCGCTCGCGATAAATTAGACCGTTCGCAGGTGGGATTTACATGAAAGCGAAAAGCAGGTCTTCGCCGAGCTGGTCTTCGGCCGAGCACACTAACACGTACGGAGAGAGAAGTGCCGGGCTCGCTCGGCCTCGGTGAATAGCGATGAGGTAACGCGAGAATGCGATACACGGCGCCTGCAGTTAATTAAATCGCCCGTCCGCGCGTTTACCGTCCCCGGTTCTTTGGCGCGGCACGTCGGCTTGTGCAAGCTCGCTGCCGCGCGCGCGCGCGCAGCGATGACTAACTGAGGTGCGATATTTTTGCGAATTTCTCACGAGCTCGCGTTGTCGCGTCTCCTCGGGAGACTCGAGAAGACCGTCGCTCGCGGCCGCACTTTTCGAACCATCTCGCAGCCCTTCCGCTCTCTCTCTCTCTCTCTCTGTCTCTCTCTCTCTCTCTCTCTCTCTCTCTCTCTCTTTGTCTTCACCCAGCGAATCTGCATGGGCATCTGCTTCGTTTCAGGTGCGAGCCTCGCGCGGCTGGCTATAAACAGCTGTAAACGGACCTCTCGTCGAGTTTCGCCCCGGAGCGGGTGATTTCCGCTCGGCGCGTTTACGCGAACAAATTCCTCGCGCGAAACGGCGCGGAGGAGCGCGAAGAAGGTGTTCCTCCCTGTCGGAATGGGAAATGAATCGATCGGCTGGGGGAGCCCGCGCGCGGTTCCGGGAATGATTCTCCTCGTCGCGCGCATCCACGGAGTCTCGGGGCGGTCGGGATACTTTCGCGCGGCGACTACCGCCGATGAACTCGATGAACTCGATGAACGTGATCCACGGCTATCTCCGTGACGTAGGGGCCGGTAACAACGTGGCGTGGATTCATAAACAATGAGCCCACTCTGGAACGGAAGGGAACGCGGGGAAGAAAGAAGAACGGCGGAGAACAAGGCAGAGGGGAGGAGCGCCGAGCAGAGCAACGAGGGACGACGCGTTCGGAAACAATGAAGAGTTATAAATCACAGCCACTTGGGTAAAATGGCTTCGGCTAAAGGGAATCTCACTTTTCTGTCGAGCATTCCAACGTAAGCGCTTCCGCGCTCGGGTGTCGCTCGCACACTTGACGCAGAAGAAAGCACCTCCGCGCGCTTTTCTCTGCTTCCCTCGCGCGAAAAGTCGTAAAATGCGCTCGGCAGATGATGGTAAAAATTCAAGCCCGAAGAAGCATAGTCCCATAAAGAGGTTTCCTCCGATGCACGGAATCCTATTGAAGAAAAGGACGGACCTTTAGGCCTTTATTCAAACTGAAGCGGACGGTTTTCGGTCTCACACATGATCACCGAGAAGGGAAATGACGTGCCCAAGGTGCTTTGACGATTTACGGCTTTTCGACAGTGAGACAATGAGTAGTATATCGTCGTCAAACATGTTCAAACATTGCTCGCACAAACTACCCGCCTCGCTCCTCCTCATCAGCCCGGACGCTGATAAATTGCTGCAGCGAGCTCTGCAGCGCAGAATTCAGCGGCATTCGAGCGTCGAGCGAGGAGAGGCGAGAGCGCCCGTGGAAAGTCGCTCGAGATCGAACGCCGACGATCGATCGGTGGCCCGGCGGAACGGCGGGCGGCGATCTGAATAAATGGTGCGATTAATTAGCGGCACGCCACAGCGTCGTTTGCGGCGCGAGGAGCCGAACGTACGAAGGAGCCACGACCGAGAGCGAGCCAAGTGAGGAAAAAATACGGTTACGCTCGTATGCCCCGCCGTGGCGGAAGACTTGGCCTTGGTGCAACGACCTGCGGCGTAGGAGCAGCGCATCCTTCCCTTCGCGCTATCATAGTGCGGGAATAATAATCAGGCAGGCGAGAAGGCCGACCTTTCGGCTCTCATCTCCATCCATCCGGGATATTATCCAGGCAGATGCCGTAAACATACTATTTCAAGCGACGAGACTTGTCCCACAACACGGCGGGGCATTAAAATGATGTATCGTCGCTCATAACGAGTTCTATAAATCAGCGGACTGGCGCAGGTCCGTCGACGAACCCTTTTTTGTATCGTGCACCGGCCGAGAGGAGTCACGCAGGGAAAAAGTCTTTCTCTTCATATCTCTCTCTCTCTCTCACTCTCTGTGTGTGATTGCACTTGCGACAATTCGGAAGATAGATACGCCATAAACTCGTTTCTTATTTCACCGAGGAGCTTTATCTCTTTCGCAGGCGGAAGCTAAATGAGAGTGAAAGGGAAGGCCACGGGCGTGGTATTCATGATCCCTCGACTTTTCTGTGGCACCTTTTACCCGATACCTGATACTCGAACGACAGGTTCGACCTAGATCACAATTCGGTCCTACAACGGTCTGACGGACCATTGTGCTCTCGGCGAAACACAGCGCTGGGATAACACGGCGAGTGGAAATGTCGGGAGATACTACAAGATACTTCGTTTGGCAGGCGCCTTGAAGACAAAGGTTATCCCGAGGATAAAAAGTGAAGAAGCTTTGTATGAAGCGACCGACCTGGCGACCGACTGTGTCGGGCTATGTTAAGTAATCGCAAACAGGACGTAATCCTTCTTAAACGAGGAAGAGGCGCTCACGCCGGGATAAGCGGGTATCGCGTGCGACGATCGGGTCACAGCCGGCTCGCTCGAATCCTTTTGAGCGAGCCGACTTCCAGGGAAGGATTTTTCAAGAACGGACGTGCAGCCAAGAGGACACGTTATGCCGGGGAACTTTGACATTCGCTGGATGCAAGAAGCGCGAAGACAGCCGCGCAATATCTACGACCTCGCACGGAGGTTTCATATCAGGCGAACGGTAATCACGAGGGGGTTCATAAACGGCCTTTCAACTCGCGTCTTCATCTTCGTCTTCATTTTCCGCGGAGATTATTTCAGGCTTTATCACGCGGCGGAGAGGCGGATGATTGGCGAAGCTTGTCTCCCCCGAAGGCGTTGGCGAAACCTTAACGAGATAAATTGCACGCGCGGAAGAAGAATCCTCGCATATTCCGCCGGTTCGAGCCGTTAACGAGCGAGCCTCCTCCGCCTTGGCTGAAAATCCACGGCTTTTATTTCAGCCACTATCGCAGATAGGCGTTAGATAGGCCGATCGAGAGGTAGTCGCGTGGAAAGCTCCGACGGAGAGGGAGGAGAAGAGAGAGAGAGAGAGAGAGAGAGAGAGAGAGAGAGAGAGAAAAATGTCAGCGACTTTTTACCTCGCCCAGGAATCCAATCGTCGACTCGAGCCGAACCTCCACCTCGCTCCGACGCGGAGAGGCGGAGGCGATGCGACCTTGAAGTCGCGCCACCCGTAGCCCTTCGTAGAGTCGTCGACACTTCTTGCTCCAGCACCGACATTTCATATTACGCGGATCGGGTATGATTGACGATCTCGCGCATTATTCAAACGAAATTGCTCGGCCGTCCTTCACGGCGACGGCGACGGCGACGACGACGACGACGACGACGTGGAAGATGACGTGGGGCCGACTGAGCGAAGTGCATCGTCGACGGTACTGATCGAAGCACGTCCCAGCGCGCTCGCTCGCGCGCATTCCTTGATAATTCCCCGATGATCCAGGATGTCCGCGTTTATCCGCGGTTGATTGGGGTTCCGCTTGGAAACGCGGCTGGAAATCCTCCGGCGGGCCGCGGGAATTATCCTCCCGGTGTGTTTTATCATCGCGGCCGGAGGAGCGCGGAAGTATCCCGCGTGGGGCTCGCACGGAATAAACCGGAATCGGCGAGTGAGCTCTCGCCGGTGGCTGGAAGACTCGCGGAAGACAGCGACACGGGATGACGTCGAGGCGCGGTAATGGAAAGAGCGAGAGACACGACGGAGAAGATTACTTTTCCGCGCTCACGGATCGGAGATCAGCGGAGGATTGCCAGCGCGCGAATCACCGGACGACGGCGCCGACGGTACGTTAAATGCTCGCGAGAGCGCCAACCGGATCCGCGAAACGGACGCGGACGCGGACGCGATCGCGCCGGGAGGCGCTGAGCTTCGGCAGAGGTTCGTTCCTCGCAACGGCGAGGAAACGGTGAAATATCATATATAATCGGCCGCGGCACGGGACGCGTAAAGATGATCAGGCAAGCCGGCAGATAAAGCTGTACGAGATAACGAGGCGATAACTGTAAATTAATAATCAAGTGGTCTGCCCCCGCCACGATCGCGCCGCGCGTGAACGCGCGCGCGCGCGCGAGTACCCGATCGACACGTCCGCCATTGCCATTAGACATCTCGAGTCGGCATCGAGTCGTGCTTATGAAATATGAAATCGCTGACGAGATCTCCGATGAAGCGAGCGAGCGGGCGGACAGACGCTGAACGAGCTTTCGAGGAAGCGCCTATCAACTCGGCCGGTTCGACGCACGTCAGCCGAGCGGCGGATACGCATGAATTATCGTGTACATCCCCGATAACAGTGTTTAGCGCGCGAAAAGAGAGATGTACGAGGCGGAAAAAGCGAGCAGAAGAAGCGGAAGGGGAGTGAAAAGCGCGAGGCCACGAGCGCCGAGTATTTTCTTTTTCCGAGGAGAGTCGATACTTATTTATCCTCTTGGCTCAAAACAAAGTGGCTCACGACTGCTTTGAGCTCCGCGAGATAGGCTCTCGACAGTCGCGAGAGAGGAGAGAGAAACGGCGCCCGATAGGACGCCGCGGAAACCTCGCGCGGAGGATAGATAAGTAGATAAAGCGGATGATAAGAGCGTTTATCGAGCGTACCGCGATATATCCAGTTTGTCGGCGCAGCGGCAAACTTTTACTTTGCTTCACTTGCTTCAGCGTAGGTTTGCACACACGGGGATGATTAATTGTATTAGGATTAATGATCGATCGAGCTTAACGGCCCGAGTTCCACTCATCTGATTGTCTCGATGCTTATCGTTGCCATCATTTTTAATTGATCCGCTGCTTAACGGAGCGAGAGAAGCAGAGCGTGCGCGATTTCTCAGACTCGCCTCTCCGTCGGCTTTATCTCCGACGAATTTCCTCGACGGACGTGGTCGCGTCGCAAAAACAGGTGCGACGACCGCGGCGACGGCCAACAGGAAGACTCGTACTCGCGCAAGTAGAGCGCGCGCGCGCGCGCGCGCGATCGAGTATTCGCTTAATTAACTACTTGCGTTACGCAGCGGAAACTCCGTTACGTCGGTTTTCATTTGTTGGGAGGAAGGAATCCGCCGGGGGAACTTGTTGCAGAAGGAACGCGCGCGAGGATATAGCGACCTTGAGAATCGAGCGCGGAAAACTCGATCGAGCGCGGAGGAAATTCTCACATTCCCGAGAATGATTAAGCGACGACGAATGATTGAGCGAGGGAATCGCCGTTACATTCACTCGAGGAGGCAGGGGGATCGAGAAAAAGGGGGACGGAGGAATCGCGCTTAATGGACTGCTTTATGAGGTCTCATAGGCAGAGAGAGAGAGAGAGAGAGAGATAGAAGGAGAAGCGACCAAGCGTGCAACCGCACGGTTGCCGGAAAAGCCGACGGTCCCGGCGCTCGGACAGCTTAACGATCCTACTAATATCCCCGAGGACTGGTCCGATAACGATAACTGGTTGCAGATGCTTAGATACGCGCTCTCGATGGAGGAGGTGCTATCAAGCGATGGAATAGCAGAATTTCATATGGCGAGGAAACGATCCGCCGACGGCGGCGGCCAGCCGGCTCTTTCGTCTCGCTCGAGGAGAGGAGACGAGACGAGCCAGCGGCTCGTCTCGTCTCTCTCTCTCTCTCTCTCTCTCGCGCGCGATTGTCCGTAGTGGCGAATGTGTGTTAATAATGTGCGAGCTAACGTTTCCCGGGGATAAGATTGATAATTAACCGGTCGGGATGACCGTCGCTATGCCGTTACTCTGTATTATAATGAGGCGAAGTGCGAAACCCGAGGATGCCAGCCATGGCCTCTCTCTCTCTCTCTCTCTCTCTCCCTCCGTCTGTCTCTCTAGCGTTTACAGTTAAATCGCGATGTGATGTAGCGGATCGCTTATCCCGCCGCGCGCGCACGCGCATGCGACTTGCTCGCATGGAGAATCGTAAGAAATTCAATCCCGAGGAGAGTGCAGAGGGGCATGCAATAATGCAGAGTACAGGCGAGGTGGCATCGCACGACGACCGTTACAACGACGCACGCCGGCGATCTAACGCGACTCGCGAACGTGAGTCGCATCTTGAGACAGTCCGATGGACGCACACCGATGAGCGAGAGTGAACTTATTGCTGCTGTTTGCTGTTTGCAGCGTCAAGGAAAGTGTCTCGCGGAATTGGGCGCTTTGCTACGCGACCTCGCCTACATTCTTCACATGGCTCGATCGGTCGCATTATCTCTCTTCCCTCTTGCTCTCCTCGCGTGAAACAATAAAAATCCATAAAAATGATGGTAAAATATAAAAAGTAAGGTAAATGTCTTAGTACGCGGACGTTTAAGCGTAGGTCGTCACAAAATACGTACAATGTATAATGTCAAGAATAATTTTGATACAAGTATTTGGATTTATTTGGAAACTTAAGGCTCCCTTAAGCAGAGAAAAATGATTTAAGCCAATGTATATATCCGTTATTAATGAAATATTTACACAAGTAATGAAGCGCATTAATGTACCAGTGACCGGATAGTTGAAATAGATTACGGCCTAATGTTCGGATATAATTTGTCCTAGTGTCTGATCGCAATTGAAAAATTAGTATGTGCCTAACGAGGAATGATATAGTGTGTAGATGCTGTCTCTCAATGAATTTATTAACGATTGATCGTTATTTTGCCAAATCATATGTATATTTATTTAATTAATTTTTATTTTATAATACAAAAGTATCAAATTGGATATATTTTGTCCAACTAATCGTCAAATATTGGAGTTTTTTTTTACAATAATTATTACTTCCTTTCATTGTTGTTAAAATAAATAGTAAATATTTTTTCAATCAAAGTGGTCGGATACCAGGACGTGTCCGGCCATTGGGACGTTTACTTCAATATATCATTTCATCGCGCTAGGAGGAAGAAAATAAAATTACGATGTAACGTATGCAAAAGTTGAAAAGAAAAAAGAAACTCCCTCAAGACGCGAAGGTGCGATTCGAACGAGCGCGAGCGGACGAAGCGGATGCGCGACGACTCGGGGGCGTCCGCGTCCTGCAGAAAAGGACGCGAGTCCCTCGACGCGAGCATGTCGACACGAGGGACCTCTAACCCACTTCGAGCGGGACCACAGAGTGCATCGTGTCGCCGTATCGTATAAATTTAATTACGCTGGAAACACCGTTTTGCAAACTGGCGACACGACAGCGTACAACAAGCGAGCGAAACGAGCGGCCGAATGCACGAAGCACGCCATCAGCGAGCACGCTAACCGGCCGATCCTGCCATCAGCGAGGACATTACGCGGTCGTGCTCATGCAAAGTCGTACCTACGACGACATTTTGTACCCTCGTACACCGTCGCGTCGTTCCGGCCGGCGTGTTTCGCCATTTTTGCGCTCGCCTCGGCACCCCGATCTCCGATCTCTCCCTCTCTCCCCTAGTCTCTCTCTCTCTCACTCTCTCTCTCTCTTTCTCGTCGCCGATCCCGCCGGCCCTCGACCGATGCAAATGGCAGGAGGACGATCGGGAATAGGAGCTCGCAGCAAAACCAGCGAGACAGAGGCCGGCGAGACAAAACGATCTCCAGGAGGAGCATCCCGGCGGTATCGCTCAAGGACACGATCCACGTCGGAAAGCGGACTCCGTGACAAGCGGTGGAAAAAGCGGCACGGTGGAAAGGAGGAAGAAGAGATCCCGGCGAGACCCGGAGGACGAGAGGAAAAAGGACCGAAGGCAGAATGATGGGAGGCAGAGGGGAGGCCGAACGGCAGGAAATATTCGCGGATCTTGCTGGTTACGCGAAACCGCTTGTTCGCGCGATTTTTCGCGATCCGCCGCTGCAGATGCAGCGTGGCCACCGGGGCCGGAGGAGGAAGACCGTCTGGAAGACTGCCGATGCTCAAGACAGATTGCGATAGGACGACGACGACGACGTCCGCTTGCTCGAGAGAGAGAGAGAGAGAGAGAGAGAGAGAGAGAGAGAGAGAGAGAGCGAGCTACTAGTCGAGCGGAGGAGGAGGAGCGCGGGCGGGATTCGCTGCCTTATCGTCCCTGAGATCGCCGCGTGCATGCGATAAATTAATGCTCTCGAGGGCGGTTTTGCCGACGGGAACACTTAGGATAATTCCCACTGCCATCGGCTGCCTCCTTCCTCCCTGCTCCCCTCCCCTTACACTCGCGTCGCGAGTCGCGTCGGAGTATCGCGAGCCGGTCACGAGCGGATCGTACCGAAAAACGTCCGATGATTCCGCAGAGCGTCTCAACGCTCTTGCTGGAACAGTAGCGAGAGGGGGGAGGGGGTGGAGGACGAGACGTAATGAGTATTCGCGCGAGTCTTCGTATCGGCGGAATCGGTAGTTTCACTGATTTCTCGTTAATTGCCTCGCCAAGAACTGGCTAATCTCGCGGCGCGCAGGACTACTAATTTCTGCCTTCATCCTCGCCGAGAGAATCCTTTCCACCGGCTTCTTCCGAGCGATTATTATTATTACCCGCGCCAGATCCCCCCCCCCTTCTCTCCCGTCCGCCAAGCGCCTCTTATCTCTTTCTTCTCAACATCTTTTTCCCTCCGCGCCTCAACTTACGAACGTTACTGTCCGTTTCTATCGACAGGCCGCGAGCGCGAAAGAAATGGCTCTTCCGTCTGGATGTGCCGCTTTCGCTTATGAGCGCGCACGACCTGCTCCGAGGAGCCCGGAGAGGCTCTCGCGGGAGTTCAATGAACCGCGCGATAAATTGCGCGTCTACGATTCTCCCCACTTTACGCACCGCGCTCGACTCTCTCTCTCTCTCTCTCTCTCTCTCCCTCTCTCTCTCTCTCTCTCTTTCTCTCTCTCCCCGTGGCCAGTAATTACGGATTCGCCGGCCGGCTAATGGTTATTTAAAACGGACCGGGCGTGATTTAACTTCGCACACGAGTTGCCTCGCCCTCCCCGCCCTCCCCGTGCTTTTCTTCGCAGGCTCGCGTATCGCGCAGGCGATTTGTATCGCGGAAAAACGCATCGCTAACAGGCCCCCAGTTAATAGACTCGTGCTTAGGGAATGAGAAAGAGAGAGAGAGAGAGAGAGAGAGAGAGGGGGTGGGGGAGAGAAGAAGAAAGAGAAAGAGAGGAAAAGGACGCGATCCAACGGCGCGATCATCCGGTTGAGCGCGCTTTTTCCCTCTTCCTTTTTCCATCGCAGCGACATCTCGGTCACAGCCGGCGGCGACCGTGCGCTAAGTAATAAGTTATCCGGCGATTACGCGATGAATCTAATTATGAGCAGTGCAATTGCGATTGCGACTTCCCTGCGCGCGAGGGCCGGCTCTTGGCGCGCTCGTGCAATTTGCATGTTAATGGAACGAATAATAATCGCCTTGCGCTCGCTGCGGGCGAGCGCGGCGAGGACAGCGCGATATCCGTGTGGAGCGTCCGGGACGCAAGCTCGTAAACTAAGAGGAAGGCCCGGTCCGGGAAAGGGCGAAAGATGTCGAGTCGCGCGATCACAATTCGCCCTTCGAATGCTGCACGGGAGGGAAAGGGAAAGAGAGAGAGAGAGAGAGAGAAACTCGCGAGGCGATAAAAAGAATGTTTCACGGCCGCTTAAAATGCGGGTCAATGCCGCGGCGGCGGCGGCGGCGAGCGGAGAACGAAAACTTTCACCGTGCTTACGCTCGCGAGTTGGATGTAATCGCGATTACGTCCCGCTTACGTAACGCGACCACCGCGGGCGACGTGCGTGCGTGCGTGCGTGCGTGCGCGTGTCTGCGCGCGGACGATTCAGCCGCGGACGCTCGGAGCGCCCGTCGCCACGTGAGGAGTCGGAGGAATCGCAGAGCGGTGCACCTGGCCGACGAGTCCTGGGAATTTTCACGAGAGAGGAAGAGACGCAGAGAGGCGCGAGAAACGTGCAGAAGGAAGCGCGCGAGAAAACGAGGAAGCGGAGCTGCGGGTGTAACGGGGCCGATTATGCGAGAACCGTCCGCGGCGTGCGAAACGAGCCGCCGCGCCGTCCGTGGCGCTTAATGAGAAATGATTTGGAGTCAATGAGCTGCTCGGTTGACGAACGCGCGCTAGCGAGTGCGAACGAGAGCGCGAGCGATGCGCGGCGTGCACGCGAGCGCAGATGCAAGAGGGTGTCGTTCCGGGGAGATGGGCGCCGCGGCTGCGTGCGGCATACGATTAGTCGATATGATTAGTTAAATATCTTATCCATACATAAATAGTACAGTGGGAAAGTGCTCTTTATGTGCCGAACAGCTGAGGCGGAAACTCATCAGAGAGAAGAGTCTTGTAAATATTTCATTAGCCATTAGCGAGAACGTACTGGTAATGTTTATGAATTTTATTTTCCTGAATAAATTGTGCAGATCTCAAGTAAACAATGTCTCGACCTGGTATCTCTTCATTCAGAAAAATCTCAAGCGGTCTCTGGGGGCGGGGAGGAGGGGAAGGGGGAAGGGGAGGATGTCGCCTTTTCAACGGTCGACTCGGCAACTCTCTATGAGCCGAAATTTCACGGAGAGAAAGAGCGAATCCTTTGCAACGACGCACACACAGATACCCACCCACACTCGCACGTGTGTATGAGCGTGCGAGTACCGCGATCGCTCGAAACATCCAAACGACCACAGGACGGCCTTGGCAATCACGTGTGTTCAGGTGACCGGTTTCGATCGATTCGCGCCGCCGGTAGCAGCGAAAGTGACGGCCGCCTTTTTACGGGCCTCCCGCGAAGTCGAGCTGTCGCAGTCCTTCGCGAGGATAATTGGACGCGCCAGTCGATCCCTTTGTATGTCTCCTATTAATTCGAGCTGAGAGACGAGAGAGAGAGAGAGAGAGAGAGAGAGGTATGTAACTAAGGGTGAAGGCAGTGCACCGCGAAACACGTTTTTCCTTCCTCTCTTTTTACACACACACACATATACACACACACTCATATAGGTAAACGCACCACGCGAGTCGTATCGGTGACTTAACTATGCAACTACATAATGCACGTACGCGGAGAGTAATACATTTCCCGAATAACTCGCTGTTAAATTGAAATGCACACTTTTCTCATTTTCTCGACTGCGTGCGTGCGTGCGTGCGTATGTGCCTTGCACGAACGCATGCGTGCGTGCACGCGTATACGTACGCGCGATACTTGTTTGCCTAAGAAATCGTCGCGATTACGCTCCCGCTCGAGTCCGTTTTAACCGCGGAGCCGCTGTGTATCGAAAGGGCCCCGACATATATAATCAGCGCGAAGCCGCAATCAGCGCGATTCAATTCGCGCTAAAAATAGAGCGCGCGCGCACGGATACGCAACGTGAAGGTAATAATGTGAAATGAAGCCGGGAGGGTCTCGCGAACGCCGATCAACGCGAATCGAGGAGGAAAAGCCGCGAGCGAGTCAATTATGTTATCAGCATATTACCCGAGGGCACCGTCCGTCGTCAACTTTTCTCCCCCCCCCCTCTCTCTTATTTTCCTCCTTTTTTTCTTCCTCCGCACTTGGCGCCATTCTTCGCCTCTTTATCGCCGACCCCACGGCAGTTAATAGCACGCGAGGAAAATTGAATGAACCTAACCGTTTGTAATGCCGCGCCGTATCAGCGGTGCGATTACAGACCAGTCGCGAGAAATCATGAGAGAGAGAGAGAGAGAGAGAGAGACAAGGCCGTCACCGAGCGCCGCATGGCACAGAAAGAGCTTTTTCTCAAAGTGGCTTTCCGCGTCGCGCGCGCGCGCGCGCATTACGCCTTCCTCCCTGCAATTCGCCTCTCGCCGTCGGCGCTACTCAACGGCTATTCCACCGCACGGCTTGCACAGCCGCGTGCAAGCGGCGTGCTAGCAGGATGCACCGGATGCAGCGGCTGCGGCGACGAGAGCCGCGCCGCACGGCGTGTAATCAATCGTCAGGCGCGCTTCGGCGCCGATGCAGCGTCAAACGGTGCATCCCTCGGCACACACACAACGGCAATGATGACGACGACGACGACGACGACGACGACGACGACGATGACGATAACGACGATGACGACCTCCTTATCGAAGGCGATTCGAGTCGCACGCTCTCCCGCGACCCCGAGCTAAGTAAATTCACGGTTCCTCCTCGCTCTCCAGGCTCAGCCTGCCGCGCGATTCCCGCGCGAAGGACGAGACGTTTCCCGATTTCGAGTCATTATGATATGGTGCTGACTGCACAAGCAAGTGCCCACGCAATTATTCAATTACGTAATTATTACGACGCCGTTCCAATTATCCCGTTGCTAATACACGCTCGCGCGCGCAACTCTCTTGCCGGGGCTAATAAGTGCTCGCGGCAGGAGGCGGGTAGTAGGCAGGCGAAGTAGGCGAGATCCTTTCGTGAGAACGGCGCCTGCTACCACCCCGTGTATACACACACACACACACATCATCGTCCGTCCCACCTGGGCCGCGGTAACCATGCCGGATGCTCGCTTACGGTACGCGCGAGTCTCCTCACACGCGCAGTGTGCAAACATCGCGAGTGCGCAAAAAGCACGCATCGAGCGCGATCCGCGTTTCCCAGAGCGGACGCATACCGCGAGGATAGGAGAGCGCGAGCGTGCACACCACCACCGATCCTCCCGGGACGATGATGACGATGATGAAGATCGCGCGATTAACGACGCGCTCGATCCGGGTGTCCGTTTCTCCAGTAGCCGATCGTTGATTTTCCACGGGTCAAAATTTAATGGAAGAACGGCGGCGGATTTCTCTCGGCACGCACGAAGGTCCGCGAATTGAAATGCTGGCTCTGCGTCGAGCGCAGCCGCGCGTCGATCTTGGAGGAGCCGCGAAGAGATCTCGAGATATGAGATATCACAGACTCTGTTGTCTCGCTTTGGTGCTGCGAGCGCTCGCCCAGTGCCGTCTTCTTCACGCTGGAGGAGCTTGAAGAAGGAACCGACGTCCGATTATCTCAATGTCGTATCATCCGATCTTGATTCTCACTGCTAGTCAGCATTGTGCTTGCTACACAATTTCTCAGCTGTCTGCGTAGATTATGCGAAACGATCATATCTTAATGATTGAATAACGCGATGTGAGTATCAAATAGATGAAGAAAGCAGCATATTCTTCTTCTCACCCAACCTTCCCCTTTCCTCTCTCAAGGACAACCCAACGTGGGAGAAAACGGCGCCAAGTAGGCATCCCCGTTGCAACGAAGTAGCGCAACGCTGCAGTCTCAGTTCGTCCTTCGAGTTCGCAATCTCACGTGGAAGAAAAATTCCGAGCGAATTCGCCGCTCTTCGGGAGCGAGGAGGCTCGACAAGAGGGACCAGCGGGATTTCGCTCGTGCCCCACATTATTTCGTGGCTCTCGCGATCTCCCCCTCCCGCGGCCTCTTGACAGTGAGAATCCGAGTGCTCGGCGTGAAGTCATAACGGTACGGCGAACGGCCGAAACTCGGCGCCGCGAGTCTAAGCGCGCTCCTTCTCATGACGCAGCGAGACACACCGCAGCTGGGTGTTCACCGAGCAATTAATCACCGACTTCCAGGCCGGTTGCGCAACCGTGAGTTTTCGAACGTCAGTTTCGCCTCACCACGGCGGAGGTACCGTTACGCAACGAGACGGTCACGAAAAGGAGGAGGAAAAACGGCGGGAGAGCTGCGCGCGCTTGTTCCTCCTTCGTTCTCCTTTCCGCTCGCTCTGCTTTCTTCCCTCCGCTTTTTTCTTCCATCCGCCCTCTCCTCCTCTCTTTCTTCTTGTTTCTCTGTCGTCATCGTCCTGCGCCTTTGTCCGCCCACTCGTGGCGGTCACCGAAGAACGGTTCGTCGCGTGGAGATTCCTCATAGTTCCAGTCCTCTCTCTCTCTCTCTCTCTCTCTCTCTGCGGCTTTCGCCGCAAAGGACTCACGATTCGGCCTGCTCAGTTTGCGGCACGAGGTGCCTTTCTGGTCGCGTGGCGAAACGCAGGATTATGCCTGAATTACATACCGACGAGAGGATAGACGGCGCGTATCGGGGTAGCCGCGTCGCCGTGTTTGTTCTCGGCGAGGATTAACGGTGGCGATACCGTCGTGCGAAACGTAGCGCGGAGGGACTGAGAGAAATATGCTCGAGTCGACAACGGCGATGTCTAAAGAGGACCAAAGTGTGAAAAATCGCACTCGCGTCTGGTGAAGCTCTCGCTTCGGCACCGGGCCGTTTGAAACGTCCCGACGAGCGAAGCTTCGCGGGAGGCAAACAGTCGTTCTCGCTTTATTGCTTCGGGCAACCGTAATGCGTGCCAGACTCACGCTCGGCTAACGAGCGGTACTCGAGATGAGACCTCCGCGGTGGGACTCCGTTCTCAAAAGCGCCGAGAGAATGCACCCGCGAACGGACGATATCATCGGCGCGCCTCCCCCTCCCCCGCTCCCTCATCAATCTGATCGTACATATCGCTCGCATACGAATGCGAGCCGGTAAGAGCCGGTGAACCTTCCAATTAATGAATCGTTTCACGATGAGAATTCCGATGCGCGCCGCGCCGTCACGCGCGAGCATATCGTACGCCGGACGAAGGTAGCCATTACGTCGCCGTGCTTATTTAATCGTAGACGTGCTCGTGGCGGCCGCGAGAATGCCGATCCGCCTCTCCTCTCGGTCAAAAATATTACACACGCTGCGTTAGCAAGAATTCCCCGCGAGCTTACGCGTCCGTGGGATCTATCCGCGAGTTCATTAGCGGCGGCCGAATGTGCTCCAAGTGCATTCTCCGGATCCTACAGCGAAGAATATTAAATTGAATTCATATTAATATATTATTAATTGTTATTATTTTTCTGGTTTGTTTCAGTTAATATCAAATATTAACTCGGCTTTTCCGACGCGTGTAGAGAGTTTGAATTTTATCATATTCCCGAGAAGATAATTTTCCTTCCCTTCTGTTCCTCTTGCGATTTGTGTGCGCGAATACATGCCAAGATTATTCCGGAGAAGATTAAAGATAATCTCTCGACTTGAAGGGACTCCGTAGTACGTAGTAAAAATTAAGCGCGAAGAGAAGAAGAGTTGATCGAGCAATCTCTCTCTCTCTCTCTCTCTCCGCGGCGCGGAGGACTCGCTCGTGCGTGAGCGTGCGTGTGGGCACGCGCTAATTGAATTCTTCCCCGCTTCGGCGCTCAGCAATGACATGTAATCCCGAGTCATTGGAGAAATCAATATTTCAATTACGCGCGCGCGAAAGAGCGGCTGGTCACGCGGTCGATCCCCCTCGCACGCGAAGTGTGCTCTCTTCCTCCGTCGCGCGCTGGCGGCTGGCGGGAGGATGCGAGCGCACAAGTCGACGGCGCGTCCTTTGTGTCACGATTTTAACGGGAATGCGTCGTGATTTTTGTAGCCGCCGCGTTGCCTACCGCTGCGCGGAGAACGCTCACGCTCGCGTCCCGTGCGCGATCCGCGCTATCAGCGCTTTCACGGTCGACGCTTGCTATGGAATTCGTGCGTGAACTCGATAACACGCAATGCCGGAATACGAGAGAGCGCGCGCTCGGAACACGAACCTCCGAGGAAGTCACCCGGGGGGGTCGGGGAATTCTCCTTGCCGCCCCCGGGGCAATTGGGGAACCGATCGCGCCGCGGTGAGGTCGCGTTTCACTCGCCCTTCTGAGAACTCCTCAGAGGCTGCATATGGAAGCCGTGCGACTGCAGTCGGCGGGGGGGAGGGAGGTGCGCTTCTTACACGCCATCCACGCGAGTTCCATTTCGCACGGTTCATCCTTCGCAAGAGGAGCCACTCGAGGGAGGAAACTTAACCTCCTCCCCAATTAGCCCGACGAAATTATTCCAGTCTAATTAGTTCCCTTAGAAAGTGATGCCTCTAATTAGAGGAGTGAGTCTCGTTCGCTTCGTTCTCTTTGCTTTATCGTAAATAAAGCCTCACGACGCGGTCGAGAAACGACTTCGCTGTCGTTTCGCCCGGAGGATCGCATCTGCCGCCTCCTTTTTCTTCGGCCGGCAACGAGAAAATTCGTGCGAGGCCACGAGCGACAACGGGCAGAAAATGTATTCGCCGTGCACGGACGAGCACGAGAGGCAGATCTCGCGAAATACATCGCACGCAACGGTCTGTGTTCTACAAATTCAATCGTTCTTAAATTATACCCCTCGCAATGTCGGCGGTCCGCCGTCTCTCGTAGCTAATGAAAATAAAAGTTATAAGTAATGAAGGGGGAAGATAAAGAGGCCGGAGAGCCGAAGACCGGGCCGTGGCGCACAAGAGCGGAGGCGAAGAAAAAGATATTAAAAAGTATCTAAACCTTCGAGAGGGCCCACACGAGGGCGGGCGAGCGAGCGAGCGAGCGAGCGGAAGGGTTCTGAATATACCGGACGATAATAAGCCCATAAATCATGGAGAACAGTGTCCCGCGAAATTTTAACGATCATAAATAGCGTGCGTGCCTGCTTGCCCTGCGTGCGTGCGTGCGTGCGTGCGTGCGTGCGTGCGTGCGTTCAAAGGCGTAATCTTTCGGTATCGAGGCATTGCTTTGTGTTCGAGAGATTCTTGCGAAAAGTTCAAAGCCGATACTTCCGCGGTTTCGCAGCGGACGATTTTCTCGATGGTGATCGAAGAGAGACGAGAGAGCGAAGAAGCGTCATTACTTCGAGCTGCGACAAAAAGGAAGCATCAGCTCTGAATTCACATAGTCGAACAGCTCGCTATCGATCCTTACGACATGGAGGGGAATTCACAAAGTGCAACGAATGTGAGTCCGCGAGGGCGGCGGCGGGGGGAGGGGACGCTTCTCTCCGGCTCGAAAGCGGACTCCGCAACCGCCGCGCAGTTATTAGCGCCGTCGCGTTAAAGTCGCGTTAAAGTTAGCACCGATTGTTCGTTCGCTCCACGCGGCGCTTGCGACGCGGCTTACAGTTACGGCCACATATACGTGCCACATTGTAGCGCGGAATCCAGATCGCCGTCGATTCTCAGCGGCCGGCCGCGCGCCCGCCCGCTGCGATCTCGCCCCGGCGAAACTCTCGCCGCGCGGAAACGACGCTAACGGTGCCCGCGCGCGCAACATAAACTACGAAATATCGCCGGCATTAACCGCGATCGGCGGCCGTCTCTCCTCTGCCTCTCGCGCTTTGTCCGTCCATCACGACGATGCATCGACAGCCGCACTCGCGCGCACTCGCACTCGCGCGCGCGCGGTCGTTAACGTCTCTCTTTTCTGGCAGCTCCGAGCATCGCGCGCTCCGTGAGATCGTCCGGCGAGCGCGCGCGCGCGTAAATAACGCCGGTTCTCACGGAGCCTCGCGAAAGCATCCTCGCGTGGCATTCACTTCTAAATCGTTCCATCGAACGATACGCGCGGATTCACGCGCGCGGAGCGCGCTCATTTCGCCGCGCGGCGAATTTCCCGCCATTACCGGAGCATTTCCTTCGAAGTCGCGAAGTACGGAGGGCACCGGTCATCGGGCGAAACTGCCCAGCGTTCGGAGTGTCAGCGACAGCTGAGGAATGGAGGAAACACGTGGACTTGGATTATGAGGACTGGAGGGTCAGATTGCTGAAAAATCGTGCCTGTTTTTGATAATATTTTGTGACGAACTGAATAAATGTGCAAGAATGAAAATTTTAGGTATGGTTATACAACATATGAAGAGTAGAAACATTTTGTTGACAAATACTCGTATAAATATACGATATATATAGCTGGAATATACTCTCCTTTTTTTTTCAAGTTATCGTTTTTGCAGTAATGTCTCGGCTCCCGGTGGTCCGATCAGAGCGAATTTTAGCTAGAAATCTTGAGGAGGCTTATCATTATCCGATGAACCACTACAAAAAAATATCAAACAGAATGAACAAAATGGCAGCTATTATTAGAAAAAAATTCGAATTTGTAAGTACTTTTACAATAAAAGAATTAATATCTCGAAATGAAATATTTTGACAGAGTTGTCCATGGCTCACCTGAGAGCCACGTGAACAAATATTATTGCTTTTAAATTTAAAATTTCAAATCGATACTCGAAGCTCAGTTTCGGAGAGATCACTGCAAAAAGTTGAACAATAAATTTTCGAGAAAGCGCGTTTAAAACTTAAGTGGACATATATTTATATGAGTATTTGTTTAAAAACAAAATTTTTCTACTCTTCATATGTTATATAAATATATGTAAAATTTTCATTCTTGCACATTTATTCAGTTCGTCACAAAATCATTATCAAAAACAAGCACGATTTTTTAGTAATCTGACCCTCCAGTCCCATTAAGGAATTACATGCAGAGCAGGCCGTTTTCAAGGCTATTTTTACGAATTTTCTTAACAGAAGCGATAGGATCAATGGACTTGAAATTTTCACAGTGTATTCATTAATGGTCAAAGTGTAAAATAAGTTTGTTACTATCTATATGGAAAGTACACATAAAACTTTAAACGCGTTTATCTGGAAACATTTTCTTAAACTGTCGACACGATTACGCAAAAATTACTGAACCGGATAACTTGAAATTTTTACACAATACGCAGCAGACATGTTGTTTTCGCCCTTACCTCGAACAGCTATATTTTATTTTATTCATTTTTTTCATCAAAAAAGTTTCATCTTCGATACTTTTTTTTGAACACTCATTATTCTTCCAAACTTGGCTTAACCGCCTTCATTTTGATACGGGCTGTAATGGCAACCGTATATTTTAAAAATCTTTTTCATCTTTTGGTTTAAGAGTAGCGAGAGGTCCGGAATTACGTCAACAGCAAACATAGAGCTCGCAAAACGAACGACTGCATTTTTATCTGTAATTACAAATTGGATCGATTCTTGTAATTCAATAAAATTTATTTTATACTTTGAACATTGATAAGTACATTGGGAAAATTTCAAATCCATTGATCTTACCGTTTCTGATAAAAAAACTCATAAAAATAGCCTTGAAAACGACCTTCCGTATTACCTTCCGTAATTCCTTCCTTAAAACTGAACGGTGTCCATTTTGCGAGCAACTTTTTCCTCAAATCTTGGATTATCGACTGAAACAGACTGGTGAGTGATTGCAAGTGAGCGAAGGGCGAATGTACATCCTTCTTTAGTCAGCCTGAGCTATTCTAACCCAATCACGTGCGACATTCTTCTTTAAGGCTTCTTTGATTAATAACCAGAGAGTTTCAACCAAGGGTTGTTTTGTTCGGCGGTTGTGCTCGCAAAATAAATGATAGAGGACTTTTTGACCGAGTCCACATAAAACACGAGCGTTTTCCACGTATCCTTCCAGACATCCAGTATAAATATCAACGACAGTCGCGCGCCGCGATCCTCATTGATTGATTTAATAAAGGTCGTGTGCGCTCGCGCGGAATCCAGCTTGCTGACGTGTATGATTTCAGCCGGCGTTCACGCGTAACGTGGGATCACGTGTGTTAGGCTCTCTCTCTCTCTCTCTCTTTCTTCATTCTCCAGCCGGCAATTTCGCGTCAGATTATCACGTATCGGCTGGAAAAGCTCCAAGGGAACCGCCGCGCCCATATTATTTATATTTCCATGTCTCGTCGCGCTCTGGAATCCAGACCAGGAAGTCTCCGCTTTCGCGCGCCGAGTCTAGGAGGAAGTCAGCCGCGCGGCAACGCCTCGAGAGGATCGCCGTTAAAGCCGGGGGAGTTGAACACAGAGAGAGGGAGGGGGAGAGAGAGAGAGAGAGAGAGAGAGAGAGAGAGAGAGAGCCGGGAGCTCGGCGCTCCGCGAAACGACGCGATGTTTCGCCAACATCGCGCCGGCCGTCAACGCCGGCCGATGCCGCGTATCGGTAAATTCAAGAATCGCCGTTTAATCTCCCTGTTCGCGTGCGGATAACGCTTAATCTTCCGCAGCTGATCGCGCGCGCGGCCGGCGTTTAAATTAATCGCGCAATGATGCGCTATGTAAATAACTCGCGATCGGCCGCGGCGATGGCGATCGCGCGGCAGTGAGCAGTGCGTGGAGTCCTCGCGCGCAAGCGCGAGCGTGTGTGTCGTTCCTTTTCTTCCCCCAGGATCATAACAGATCGCAGCGGCCGCTTATTAGGGATGATTAATCGATCCGGATTCCGCGTCGGTTTGCCGACCGGCCGGCCTGTACACTTTATTAACGATAATGACGATTATTACGAGCTTGAATTTTCTTATCGGCCGACGGCCGACGGTGTTGTCCTCCGGTTATGGATAATCACCCTCCGCGATGGCCTCCTCGTCGCGGAGGGTGTCCTCTGCCTCGCCGGGAAGTCTAACAGTTGCCGCGCGGCGCGGAGCGATTTTCCTAAAGGGGCACAGAGAACAAGGTCGCCGCCGCGCCGGGCGACTGCGCAGCGTCGCTGCGTGAAATAGCAAAAGAAGAAGAAGAAGAAGAAGAAGAAGAAGAAGAAAGAAGCAGGAAGATCCCTCGTGACTCGTGAGGGCATCGCGCGAGCGTGTCTCTCTCGCGGACGATAATCGACGCGACCGCCGTCGTGCATGTCCGGGGAATCGCGGCGAGTCTCGAGGAAGCGATAAAAGGCCCGAGCCGCGCGCGCTCGCCCATTTCTCGTGCTCATTATCGGCGATGATGCCGACATTAGCCGGGCTTGTTCGATTTAGAGGCGATACAAGCCGCGTATACGAATACGCTCGGGGTCGAGAAGACTGCACGGGTTCCCGCCTGTGAAACACACCGCGAGCGCTTCGCGAGTCGTTCCAGCTAGCGTCGAGGATTCCGCGCGTTTTCATTCCTCTCTCCTCCTTCTCTTATCCGCTCGTCCCTTTTCTCTTCTCTCTTTCGCCTCGCGGATCAGCCTCGTGTCCTCCGAGGCAGCTGCGACGTGATCTCTCGCGATCTCGGCCGTCGCGTTAAATTGGCATCCAGCCGCGATGATATCATTCGGGATAAGGGCCCTCGCGTGCGCGGGACTACCGTAGGGCCCCGCAGCCGCCGCGCGGGGCCGGCCAGGCGGAATCGTGGAACGAGACTCGTGGACGATAACACTAAAATCGTGACTAGCGGTTTCTGCTTCGCCTCGACATGCGGCGGGACCGAAATGGGCGTCGTCGTGGTATCGATGACGCTGCTAATTGGAGTGGACTGAACGCGCGGCCGGTTTTTGCGCGCGCGCCGCCCGTCTCCGGGCGCTTTACGCAAAGCGCGGGCAAAACACACGGATGAAAAAGGAGGGAGGAGCGAGGAGAAAGGAGGAGACGACGAGTCAATTCGACTTGTATCACTCGCCGAGTGGCGAGCTTCTCGCTCTCGGCTCGCGCCTGAGCCTCGAAATTTCGCTCGGCGGCCGATCTAATTGGAGCTGACGGCTGAATCGCAACCGGTGGCGGGTATTATCGCGAGGCACGACTCGCGGAATCTCATTCGTCATTCGCTCTGCGCGGAATTATATTAATCCCGGCGCGCGCGCGCGCGCGCGAACGCGGAGAGACAAGCCGAACGCGAAGATCGCGCCGGAGACTATAACGGTGCAGCGGCGTTTTCTTGTGGGAGCTTAACGCCCGGGGGATTTAATTTCGACCGATATTAGGAGCAAACGGTTATCGTTTCGTAATGGACGCGTATTTCAATCGCAGCCTGTCGGCTAGCCGCGGCGCTTAGACGCGCTCAGTCCCGTTAAAGCTGCGCGGGACGAGCGCAGCTCGACCGACTGCTCGCGCGGAGAGGAGAGATCGGCTGATTTGACGCGACAACAGTGAGCGAATCGAGCCGAGGGGAGCGAAATTTCTGCTCCAGACTCGCCCTCAACCCTTTAACGCCCGACTTTTTTTTATAAGTTTTTATAAGTTTTAAGAATAAAATTTGAGTTTTTTTGAACCGAGACTATAAGTAGCGATAACCAGAAATAATATCAGAATTTTATATTGGTTTTCTTTATCGTTCGTTTTTTGTTTATCGGTAAATATGACTTGGATCCTAAAAGCATATACGAAATGAGCAACCTACACAGAGAAAAATGAAGCGTAATCTATACGACATAACTCTGATAGTCAGCTTGACATTTTTCAGCTGAGACTTTACTATAGATGCGAGTGAAGTTTATCATTCAGAGCGTCAAGCTTATTACTTCAGAGGAATATCTTATAGATCACCATTTAGATAGTCCCTTCATTTTTCGCCGCATAAAAAACTGTAGGTCATCAGGTTTCACGAAAATAGGTTGATCTCTTGATTTTCGTGTCCGCCATATTGGATTCGCCATTTTGAATTTCTTTTAATTTCACATTTTGCATCTGAGAAAGCTTCGAAATGCATAAAATTATAACAGATACCAATCTATTCATTTACAGTGCACTTCTAGATGTCAGTAACAATGCTAACTATACCTACTTGGAATTTGACAAAACATGTTATCATTAAAAGTGAGCTAAAAACAGACTAAACCGAATCTACATACAATCTATATACCATTTTTTAGAAGAAGAATTCACCTTTACAGCGGTGCAAAGAAAACGAAAATATCTTCTTTCTTGACTAAGTTATAGATTCTTAAATGCGTTTCTGGTAATTATAGTTACCAGTAGGCGTTAAAGGGTGAAGGGCGGATTCACACCTAGGCAGAAAAGCAGAAAGCAGGAAGGCAGCAGCCAATCTGGCGCTGATAGTCTGTCTCTCTCTTGCGAGAGTTTTTTCTCTCTGTCATTCTCTTGGCTTCTGTTGTTTTGCTTTCTGCTTTTCTACCAAGGTGTGCGCCCTAAGGGAGAATTCACACCTGGGCAGAAAAGCAGAAAGCAGGAAAGCAGCAGCCAATCTGGCGCTGATAATCTGTCTCTCTCTTGCGAGAGTTTTTCTCTCTGTCACTCTCTTGGCTTTTGCTGTTCTGTTTTCTGCTTTTCTGCGCCCACAGGGAGAATTCACATCTGGGGAGAAAAGCAGAAAGCAGAAAGGCAGCATCCACTTAGAAGTCTGTTTCTCTCTTCTCTCTCTCTCTCTCTCTCTCTCTCTCAAGAGAAAGGCAAACTATCAGCGCGGCTTCTTATTGCTTTCGCGACTACTTTCTGCTTTTCTGCCGAGGTGTGAAGTCTTCCTAACATCACCGGTAATCCCGTTTTCTCCGAGTAAGACGCACCCGCTTCGTTCGTCCTCGTGTTTCATTCAACCGATTTCACTTCTCCTTGAGAGACTCGCGCGCCCTTCGGTCCTACCATCCCGACTGGCCGATTCTCGTTCTCCTAGAGTATCTCCTCTAGGAAGGCCCGAGGAATCCGCCAGTGAGCTTCGGTAAGAGACGGAAAACCGCACGGCGGCTGAAAAACCGCGGCGCCAATTTGCCGGAAAGTCAAGCGCGCCGCGGGAATCGTCGTCGGTGGAATCGCGATCGCGCGCTGGAGGACCTCCAACGGCGGACCACTGGAGAGTGTAACGGTGCCGGGACGCAACGGCGAGAATCGAAGACGAGCGGTTACCGTTGCGCGGTCCACAAACTCGAGAGCCGGCGGATATATCTCCATGCACACACTCTTCTCTCTACTGTAGCGGCTCTGTCTCTCCCTTTCTCTCTCTCTCTCTCTCTCTCTCTCTCTCTCTCTCTCTCTCTCTCTCTCTCTCTCTCTATCGGAGAAGTCGTGTGCCGCTGTTTGCTCGTCGACTCGTCGTCGTTCCTGTTCCTTTGTCTGCGCGCCTTCGTTACACACGCCGTGACCGGCGCGATGAGTGGCTGATGATCTGAATATGGGCCTCCGCGGCGCTCATCACGAGCTCGCCGCCACGGTGAGGCTCCATTCGTCAGAATAATGGAGCCACGTCGGCCGGGTCACATAACAGAATTCCCATTGTGAGCGCAGCCGTTTGCGCGCTGCAAACGCGTGTTCGGCAATCGGGTCAACGGGTTAGCGCGGCGATCGCGGTAGCGGAAGCGCGGAGAGCGTAGGCAGAGCAGCGAGAGAGAGACGGCGGAGGTCTGGTCACCTCGAGTCGAGGGTGGCGAGGTCAAGGTTTCGCGACGGTGCGATCGCAGACGATAAGGTTGACGGGTTTGACGCTTTTCGCGAGAGTCTCGGTAACATACCGGTCCCGTTCGCTCGGGCGACTTTGTCCCCCGATGACGGAATTCTCCCATCCCCTACCCATCCCCCCCTCCTCCCTCCGCCCACCTTCAACCTTTCTGCCCACGACCGTCGCTACATGCTAGTACGCTAATGGCTTGTTCCACCGGCTGAGATGTAATGACCGTTTCGCCAGCTACAAACCGCGAGCGCGCGCACGTGACATGTTCGCGAGCGCTTACGAGGATCAGCATCCTCCTCCGCTGCCTCCACCTCCTCGTGCCCATCCCGTGTGTTGCGGTGTTTCATTACGTATGCCGGGCCGCGCAAATGTCCGGATTCAATGGCACGTATGGGCTCGTAGCTTACGAGATAGGAGCGTAAGCCGAAGGCCACCTCCACGTTGAGCCGATTCGGATATTCTCTCTCTCTCTCTCTCTCTCTCTCTCTCTCTCTCTCTCTCTCGCTCTCTCTCTCTTTCGTCCCCCTGTCTCTCGCTGGTGGCCGCGGATACCGTTGGACGTGCCACAAATTCCAGGAAAGCGATATTCCTCAGCGCGCGAGCGGCGCAACGTATTATCTCGCGCGGCATCGCCCCCACATCGATAACGCTACTTAGCGCGGTCTCTAAATCCGTTAACTCGCACGACGTCGAAAATGAATGGCGGCGCGTGAGCGCATCCACACGAGAGAGAGAGAGAGAGAGAGAGAGAGAGAGAGAGGATGGATAGCGCGATGTTACGTCTTGACGGTCGTAGCGAAAACTCGCAGCGAGCTCCGAGCTCGTCGTGCGTTTTCGTCGAGCCTCCGCGAGCTCGAAAAGTCGGATTACCGTTTAGCGACTCGCACGCGCGCCCGCGCCGACTTCGGGACGGGAATCAGCGCGAATCCGCGCCGCGTTATCCGAGCGGCCATCTCTCTCCCGTTACTCTTTTCCCTGTTATCCGATTAACCGATCACGCGGAGATCGCAGGCGAATGCCGATTAACGCCGCGTGGGTATCAACCAGCGCTCGCCAGCGTTGATCCCTTGACACCCGCTGCCACACTCAGGGTCGTTGGACACCTTCGCAGACACGCGATGCCCAGCCCGGTTGCTCGAGGAAGCGGTAACGGCGCGTTAGCTTCTCCTCCGTGCGCCATTTTGTCAATTTCATTCTCTTCTTCCGAATAACTTTCGTTTTCCAGGGTGAGTCGAGTTTTGTTCGAAGCTCGTTTTTAAACGACGAAGATTGGTCCCGATTAGAAATTTATCCCATAGCCCTGATCAGGTTAACCTCATTTGGACATCAGGTCCCAATAAGGTATCAGGTCCCAATAAGTCATACCAATAACGCAGCGTGGATATCAGGATCTTAATAAGGATTCATAATCAGGTCCTTATTGAGTTACCTTATGGAATCTTTATTACGTTTTTTTTTTTTCAAATTATGGCTCCTAATTACTCGCCACGGCTATATTGGACGATGACATTAGAAATAAGAAATGATACGCTGAAAATGCTTTCATGTCACTTCCAGATAAAAAGATATTTGCATGAAATGATATTTTAGATCGCTTATTTGTAAAAGAATACTTGTAAAATGTTTCGGAAAAGAAACCTAAAATAAATATCATAAGATCATAAAGTATCACAAGGTGACGAGACATAAAGTAGCGTTAAAGAGAAAAGTTGCGCGACACGTTAATTTTACAACTATTTATTGACTGCTAAAGAGAGAATAGTTTCTATAGCATTTCACAAATATATTCAAGTGATCTGTGTGTGTTTTTTTCAATGCAAACATCTTTATATTTGGAAATAACACCCAAAAATTGTTTTGTTAAAACCTGATAATGCAAATCATATTAGGTACAATGAATAAGATCCCGACAAGGACCTGATCAACTGAACCATATTATATCATACACTACATTGATACATTAAGGTCCTAATGTAGACCCAATCATTATAACCTTACAAAGGTCTTCCTTACTCATTTGTCGTTAGGACATTATAAGGACTGACTTACTTAGGATTACCTTTCATTCGCTCTGTTAGGTCCTTATCAATGTTAGGTGAACCTGATCAAAATTTCTAGTCGCAGATAGCAAAGTGTAAAACTGCCAAGTGAGAGACAATGGCCGGCAGTGTCGATTTACATTGCGAATGTGTGCAACGTTGTTGCCGACATCTCGACCAGTCGAGAGCGTCCAAACACGCCGCGTGTGATTGAAAATTTCCGCATCCCATGGCCGTCGAGAGGAATCGACGCCGACGAGCGCGCTAATCGCGCCGCGTGCACGCCCGGTCAGCCACGCATTTACGCGGGCGGAGCGGCTACGCGGTCATTACTCCTCGAGGAGATTGCGAACGCGTGAGGAGAATATCGCCGATGAACGCAGCAACGAGCTGAGAGGATTTCCCGTTCGAAAGGTCGTGGGCGCGCGTACGCACGGATTCGAATTTTCGGCCGACGGCTCGCGGACCTCGAAACTTGAAACGCCGCCGCCGTGCTCCACTTGCGAGACATTTTGGAACACCGGTTACTTTGGGCGAAGCACTTCCTGGGCGAATGCCGGCGGTCAGGGTGGCGCGAGCGGTCGAGCAAGCCGACCGATATTTGCGGTCGATTCCGGACCGTTCCGGCGAATATTCGCGGCGAGCGGAACGTCCGATCGACTCGCTTGTACACGGGAAAGAAGTTTCTTCCTTCCATATCGCTGGATTTCCCGTTGCCCGTTGCGGGTGTCGCGATGGACGAGAATTCCGTTCTACGGATTTGTGCCGTGGGAGATTTCGGGAGAGGCTACGACGATTTTTGGATCTGACTGATGAATATGTTTCATAAAATTACAGTCGACATGAAAACACAATCGCTTCATTTCTCTCGTAAGGCAAACGTCCAAATGGCCGGACACGTCCCAGTATCCGACCACTTTGAAAAGAAATATTTACTATTTATTTTAACAATAATGAATGAAAGTAATAATTATTGTAGAAAACAAAAACTCCAATATTTGACGATTAGTTGGATAAAGATATACCCATTTTAGTACTTTCGTATTAAAATAAAAATTAATTAAATAAGTATGCATCTGTGGCGCGGCGAAATAATGGTCAATCGTTAATAAATTCATTAAGAGACAGCATCTATATTTATATTACTTCCCGGTAGCACATACTAATTTTCTAATTGCGATCAGACACTGTTTACACACAAATTATATCCGAATATTGGACCTTAACTTGTTTCAACTGTCCGGTCACTGGTACATTAATGCGCTTCATCACCTGTATAAATATTTCATTAATAATAGACATACACATTGGTTTAAATCATTTTACTCTACTTAAGAGAATCTTAAGTCTTCGAATAAATGCAAATATTTATATCGAAACAATTCCTAACATCATACGTTGTATTTTTTGTGACGACCTACGCTTAAACGTCCGGCAAACTGGGATATTTACCTTATCTCTGAAAAGTAGAAAATCACTCGTTGCGCAACCCGATAGAAAGCGAAAGACTCCCGATTGTTCTCACCTATCTGACTCATACCTAGCTTCAACGCAGCCGAATGCTCAGACAAATATGTTCGCTCACGGTGACAGAGAGACGTCGTCTCGCGTCAGCGAGTATTCAGCCTCCGTTCAGCTGAGAACGAGCTGAGACTTTTGCCCGTGTAATTTGCGCCCGTTCTCGTTCGCCATCTTCCACGCTCGTCATTCGCGTCGCGAGAACGACCGGCGAGCACCTTAACGGCGGCGCCTCGTTGTACCGATAAATCGCTGGGAGACCCCTCTCTCTCTCTCTCTCTCTCTCTCTCTCTCTCTCTCTCTCTCTCTCTCTCTCCCCCCCACCCTCAGCGCGCATGATCGCGACGGACGCGAGCAAACGCGAAATCGGTGACGACGACCGGCTCTCTCCATCGAGTCCAACGACTTGTGTGCGTCGGGCAATTCGAGATGGAAAAGATGCTGCGGTCGAGGACACCGCTATAAGCGCCCGGCCGAACGAGCGTGTGTATGTGTGGGTAGCCGTTCAGGTGGAAACACGGTACCCGGAGATTACCGCCTAACCGGGTCAAAGGTGTGTAATATAAATAATACTATCTCCCGCGCGCGCGCGTGTAATATCACTGTGACAAGCGGTCGTTCGACTTTTCGCGCCGCCGCGCCGCGTCGGCGGACCGGCTGGACACATTTATCGCGCGCCGCTCTGCGATTTCACTTACATAACGATTCGCACATATTCGCACGGTCGTCGCGCATCGATCGCATCCGCCTGCTTCGTTCGTTCGCCGCGGACTCGATTGCCCGGCAAGCGAGCAGATTCGGATTTCCTCCGGTCACCCGGAGACAAGAGCGGGAAACTCGATCAGATAGGAACGAGGAGTGGAGAACCCTCTTGCCCGCGGAGGAGGATTCTCCACCTCGGCCGCTTGTCCTCGTTTATCTCCAGCGAGTCTCGAATCGGCCGAGTGAATTCAGACGAGGACGGCTGCCAAGGGAGATACCGTTCCTCCCGTCACCGTCGACTTTCGTCCCTTATTTCCTTCTCCCGTGTAGCCTATCGTCGCGCGCCAAGCTATTCTGCAGCTCTCAACGGCGCTGTCGTTATCGCGCGTTACGTCGCGTCGCCGCGCGACTTTTCCGTCGTACGTCATAGCCGCCCAATGGTGGCGCGTCGCGATAACGGCATGTCGTTAAAAGTCGCGGAATACGCGCCTGCGGTCGACGCACGCGTTAATTTATTGACGTTCCCTCCGTCAGGAGACACGCGTCCCTCCTCTCTCTCTCTCTCTCTCTCTCTCTCTCTCTCGAGCGCGACCGCGCTTTCCGCGAGTGCGTGCAACGACTCCGCCTCCCTCCGCTCCGCACTCGTCCTTCCCGTCTCCACGAGCCGCGTGGATAAGGAAGGCGCGGGGGGAGGGGGGCCCTCGAAAATCACTCGACCTAAACAACCCATTTAAAACGGGCAACGAGAAATTCCTGTCGCGCGTCGCTCTCATGTGTCGCGCGACGTTTCTCACGCGTCCGTCTCCCCGCCCGCCACGCCGGCACGGTGTCGATCGTATATCCGCCGCCGCGTCGATGACCCCCTTTCGCGCCGCCTCGTCGTACCGTTAATCGATCAATTTGCAAAGCGCACGTTTTATTCGGGCGAGCGTCTCTCGCGATCGCCGTGTAGCCGGCCACGTTCGCCGCTTTTCCAGATTGCACGACCTGATCCCTCCGGCACGCGGGGCCACCGCTGATTATTACGTGTCTGCCTAATAGCCCCGAGCGAACGAGCCCGGCTCGCTTCGATATTGATGACCCACTGGCACGGTTTATTATCCGCCGCACAGCGAAGAGGCGATTAGAGCCGGCCAAATGACGTCTCCACCGGCTGTGCGACTAGCGCGTTAGCGACGGATGCGTGTGAGCGGGTGAGACGAGGAGAGAGAAAGAGAGAAAGAAAAAGAGAGAGAGAGAGAGAAAACTACAAATTTCGCAGACCGGTGGAACGATAGAGCACCGTAACACCGGAGATATGGACGGTGGGCACGGAGGAACCTCGAGATTCGCGCGAAGCAATTCATTTACGATCGGCGAGAGCCCCTAATCGGCTAAATTAACGTTCGCGGTCGCGGAACCGCCGAGATGATTGACATGACGGCAGCGACAAGTCGCGAGAGAGAGAGAGAGATAAGTCGATGGCAGCAGCCACGTCGCTCTCGGGACGTTTTCATTCATGCTTTCCGCGGCCACTCCACGCTGCTCGAGACTTCACACAGTTAAAAACATTTCGTATTTTTGTTAAAATTATGTGTGTATAGAAAGTTTTGTGTTAAATTTGTTTACACAGTCGTGTGTTAATTTAACATGTCGTTGTTGTGTTACCTGGACTTTCTTGTGTGTCAAATTATGATTATCTATTTTCAAGTGTTGAAATGACATTTGCAAGTATTAAAATAACACAACTTATATGTAAATGTATAAATTCTTGCTATGACATATTTTATATGTTGAAGCCAACACCTAAAATGTGTTACTTCCCTCATTATAACAGTTATCTTGTGTTCAATGCATAATGTTAACATTTCTGGCGTATGCGAAGATTGTATTTTTAACACATAGATTATGTCAATCTAACATTTCCATTTCATTAAATCGTAGATCATTACTTTTCCCAAGTGTTGAAGTAACATTCATTGCATATCAATTTAACACAAACTGTGATTCTTGACGGCATTCAAATATTAAATTTTTGTGTTCATTTTTTCACATATTATGTGTGCTATTTTTTAACATATTTGCTGTGTGTTAAATTAACACATAAATGAGAGTGGATGATTCGAGACATATGAAACATGTTGAATTTAACACATCATTTCTTACAGTGCACTGTGATGGCCCCGTCGGATTTTCATTATTATCATCATCGTCGTCAGCGATTGAGCAGCCTTCGTGCCGGCAATCTATGACAACGATCTGATGTAATATTCGTTTGCATCCGAAGCGGCGCGAGCGCAGCGCGCAGAACGCGGCGTAACGCGCGGAACTGCGGGCGTTTTATTTTTAACGCACGGGAGCAATTAGCGTTTAAAGTGAAAAGCGCATCGGCGAGCAAACGTCCGAGATAAGACGAAATCATTACGTTCGTCCCGAATTAATTCAGCGAGATACGCGCGTGTGTGTGTCTGTGTGTGTGTATGTGTATGTGTGTGCCGCGGTACAGTGCGTGGCGTTTGCGTTCGCGTTGCGCGCCTACGCCTCGGCCAGGAAGCAGCTTCGAAACATGCTAAGCGTTTGGTAACGAGCGCCGGCGGCCTGTACGAGCTCGCCCTCACCGGGTTCGTTCGCCCTTTTCACGCACGTACGCACGCACGCACGCACGCACGCACGTACGGCTTACGCGCGATCGTTCGTATGGGAACCTTGACCCAACGCCGAGATCTTTGATATCGTGAGTGTCTCGTCGGCGAACGGGATTTTATCGAGAAATCGCGTTCGCGTGAAGAAGCCTGACGGGCCCATCTTGCGAATTTTATTTCGTACCTATTCCGCAAAAATTGGCTTTCGTGAAATTGTACCGTAAACCATCCCCGTAATTATTCTGCGATTGTACCGTAACTTACTCCCCCTGATCATCTTGCAAATGTTCGGTAGATATTTTAATGCGCATTTTATAAAGGGGCAACAATGAAGAAAAAATCGCAGAATATTCCTGTTAGAATCCAAAAGAAGTATTCATCCTAAAAAAATTCCTGGTAATATATATATTCCTTTCCTACGGTATTCCTCGCGATAAACACGTGAACGAAACGCACGTTTCAACGTGACCTTTCGGGCCAACTCGGGGCCGCCGGTATTCCCTCCGGTGGCTTCGAAAACATTCCGCGATGCGTCCGTCATTATTCCACGCGAGCGACACGTTCCCTCGCGATGACTCTCTTGTGTGTGTGTGAGAGAAAGAGAGAGAGAGAGAGAGAAGAGAGAGAGAGAGAGAGAGAACGAGCGTTTAAGCCGATTAATATTAACGGCATTAGGTCGTCCCCTCTGCCTCGCGCCGAAACTTTACACGAGGTGCGAGTGACGTGAGGATTACCGAACGACCCCGCTTCTTGTACTCGCTCCTGTTGGCGGAATACAACACCACGCGCGAACGAAATATGGCTCGAGCGGAATTCCTCCGCGGCAGGACTCCGGGGAGGAAGCGCGCGACTTGACGTTTCCATTACGGCGAAACGAGGCCTCGCATGCGTGCCGGTAAAAGTGGAGAACGTCCGCCGTTATCGGGCGCGACATGCCGATGGAATTCACTTATCAGCCCGTACGCACTTCATACTCCTCAGCCATAATCGGCCGCGCCGAGGGCGCGCCGATCGTTTCTCGCCGCTTTATATTCTCGATACGTTTCGCGCCTCGCCGCTCGCGGAGAGTTAATTTCGAAAGCCGCGTTCCCCCGACCGTGTGATACTTCCTGCGAGCAGATGGACGAGCACTCGCATAGAAACGAGTAGTCGAGCGAGGAGATACAACCTGTTCGGATATACATCGCGCGCGCGCGCGGCTCCCCTGGCCGCCCCTTTTCATGGTTATTGGACTCATTTCTGCGCCCGTTCGAGCGTCCAGCAGCGCGTCTTTGTGCGTTGTTGCGAAAAAAATTGCTCACCTGCGCGAGAGAGCGCCGTATTCAGGATCGCAAAATCCCGCCGCGCGGATAAAGTAACGAAGGGAGGAAGGGAGGAAGGGAGGCAGGCAAAGCGAGAGAGAGAGAAAGAAAAAGACGCGTATCTATAATTTCTTTAATAACACAGGATATTTCAGCCGCGAGATATAACGAGATCGAAATAAACGGCGATTTCCTCCGGTCGATAGCGCAATTCGTCCCTTTGAAGCGAGATCGAAATCGCCGGGATCACGCCACGCTCCTTCTCTCTCTATCTTTCTCCGACGGAGATCTCTGGCGCGCGGCGCCACTCCATTTCTTTGCCGAGCTCCCGCGAAGAAGAGATCATGCGAGTTCGCACACATCGGCGACCCTGGGCACTACCTGCGCGAGTGGTACCGAGTCGGCGTGTTGGCAGGAGTCGGTGGAGCCGGCGGTAGCTGGCGGAGGAGATGGAAAGAGCGTGCGAGCTAAACGGAGTCTTAGTCAGGGCCGTTGGCAGGCCGGGGTCAACGGCCAAGCGGCGCCTGCCTGCGAGATCCAGCATCGGCTGAGCGCGAGATAGTGGGGCAGGTCGTGCCTGCGACGTCGGGGAAAAAGGAAAACGCGGATGGCCGAAGGAGAGCGAAAAACACACTCCGAGGGGGCCCGCGAGCGCTCGGCGCGGCGCGCGTTCGCGCGTTCGCGCTTGCTCGCGCGAAAAAGTGTCCTTACGCCGTCGCTCGTTAGAGACACCTCGGCGATGCCCGTGGAAAATCCACGTTTCCTGCGGAAAAGAGGAATTGTCCCCTTATTAGCGCGCCTTGCGCCTCCGCGACATCTGACCATTTCGGACAAGCAGAATATCGCTTTTGTAACCTCTTGAACCCTTCGACTTCTCAGAACGGTACATAACGGGTACACCAAGAAAAAGAATATCTTATTTGTTGAGGGATTTTTCTCATAGTCTCATATTCCAAGACAAGCCTTTTACAAAAAAAGGATTCCTCTTTCGATAAAGCGATTAAAATGAACTATTCATAAAAAATTTATTGGATATTATTTTAACTGTTTTCCTCTCATTTCAAGAGGATTGTATCAATTAATTTTCCTCTTATATGAAGAGGAATATGTTAATTTGGATGTCGGCTTCTTTTGTTCAGACATGCTTCACCTCCAGACATGAACGAAAAAGTAATCACATGCTCATGGCCAGAATATTTGGAACGCTTTTTCAAAAAGATATGTGTGTGTGGTTGTAACATATAATAAACGATAATTTACCCATGCTTGGTCAAATATAGTTTATAATCTATTGCAAAAAGTTGAATAATATATTCTTTCTTTCAACTATGTTCCATATAATTGGTTATGATGAACGTCTTTGAAGTCCATAACAAAACTGATTTATTTGTTATGATGATCTTATTTCATTCGTGCTTACTTATTATAGAACTGGAGCCAGAAGTACATCTATATATATATATTACTTTTCGCTATATACATCATAATAATTTTTACAAATTAACTAGTATAACCAGTGAGAATAAAATACAGTAAGAATAAATAATAATCCTCTTAAAGAAAGATTAAATAATCAGTATATAAAAGGAAATTTATATTAAAGTCAATAAGATTTGCATTGTACATGTAACATATAATTCCTCGAACTTTAAGAATAACGTGTTTATAATATTTTCCTCTTAATCATAGAGGAATCCTTTTGGCGGCCATATATAAGAATAAAATCCTCCAAAATTTAGATGATTCCACTTGTTCTGAAATTATTTTTTTAGGTATACATTCTGAGTTGTCGGGCGATATTTCCGGAATTTTCACGGACACTGGCGTGTGCGCTTAGATTAGATTACGTTCGTTTCCCATTTTCCCAATTCCGTTAACAAAGTGTAACGAACGTTGCCAGGCGAAGAAACATTTGGCGTAAGAAATTTCACAAGGAAGAGGGGGAGTCTCGTCGTACTGATGTCGCTTTGAGATTAAATTATTTTTCCGCCACGTAACAAGCGCGCTATGATTCGTCGATGGAGCTTAATCGCGCGTCCCGAATGCGTCTCGCGACTCAGATTAATCGCGAGTGCCAGAATGCGTGCGAACGCGCGCGCTCGTAAACGCCGTCGTGGACGTCGCCGTCGTTAAACGACTCGCGCTCGTATCTCGACATCTGCGCGTCGCATCGGGCGGATTTTCGCGTTATTATTCCGCCATTAGTCATCGCGGACATCATTACGCGACGCGTAATACTGTTTTACATGCGGCAACTATTACGAACGAGCCCGCGCGGCCCCGTGGCCGGCATATCTCGGGGAAATCGCGTTGTCGCCTGTCCCTTTTATCGCGGTTAACGACTCTACTTTCAACTCTAATAGCGAGATTAATGTTTCCGCTTGCGCACACTCGGCGCGACTTCGTCCTGCTAAAAGAGCGCGGCGCGTCCCGAAGCTCCCGGATTCGAACGTCGCGGGGAAAATGTTTCGCGCTTCGTGTGCCGATCCGATTGGCCTTGAGAAGGTGGCGCTCTACTCGCATATACCAAGGCAGCAGACAGTGACGACAAAGTTGTACTGAATCGCTATCAGCTACGCGCTAAGCCCTTGTTCTCCACTTGAAAAAAGTTTAGTTTTTATCAGTTGCGTACAAAACTCGCGTGATCGTGCGAAATTTTCCAGGAGTAGCCTCCTCGCGAAAAATTTACGCGGCGCAGAGAGATCAAAGAGATCGCACGCCTGCCTCTGTTCACCTCCCCCCTCCCCGCCCCACCGGAGAGTCCTCGGAAGAACGCCGTTGTGAACCTCGCCGGCGATCGTGGCAAAAAGCGATCCCGTTCGGAGAAAAGAGGATTGTCGTGTTAGAGCGGGACATCGACGTCGACGTCGACGTCGACGACGACGGCGACTCGGAGCGGGTAGCGGGGCGCGGTGAACGTTGCACCCGCGGACAACAGCGAGAGCGCGTCTCTCTCGTTCGAACATCCGCTCTATTCTCCTGCAAATTGTCCATTGTCGCTGGCGCTAATCGTGCCCTGATACCGGGTTGTCCACGTCGCGTCGGAACGATTCCGCGAATCCGCGACGATGATCGCGAGGGCGGCACGCTCTCGCATGTCGCGCACCGTGACCGACACGAAGGTCGCTCCTCGCCGGCGCAACACACGATGCAATTACACGAATCATCCGGGGCAGTCGGCCAATAAAACCGAGCGTTATCCGGCGATCTCGCGCGTACGGAGTTCCCTGACCCCTCCGTGGCGCTCTTGTTGCGCTTTCGATCGGCGAGTGTCAGCTGTGTCAGCGGGCCGAGCTGATTCGAGTCAGCCGGAAACACGTTGACCGCCGTGTCATGTCGTCGATTGAGTTGCCCTCATTCGCGTGCTTCTCCTCTTTCGCGGGGGAGCAAATTTTCGCGTCGTGAAAACAACAGTCTCTCTGCTCTGCTCGGAAAATGGCGCTCCCGGTTTATCACCGTGGCGTTAAGAAAATCTCCTTCCCCCCCCCTCTCCCCCGAGGAGAAGCGGCAACTTTACAAGCGCAGGATATTCTACTCGCGTAAATCATTAAAATGTGCGGCGAAGTAAAATTCCGCGCGGCGGTACGTGCAGATGCGCAAATGACGCAATCGCGCGAATGAGAGGGCAATTTTTAAGCTGTCTGTAGTGAGAGGGTAGATTGAGGTGTGCTAATAAGTGCGCGGTGGAGGAAAAGTACGCTGCCAGAGATATGGGCCCGTGGTGTGATACGGACGAGCACGAAGACGATCGCGGTATGCAAAATAGATAGGGGGGGGGAAGAAGTGCGACGAGGAGATGTTACCGCGTTTCGGGAGGATTCGCAAGCGATGGCGTCATATCGATCGAAACGGCCGCGCGATGCCGATTTTTTTTCAAACAGATCGATTACAGATCGATTCGAGTCACGAAGAAAAAATCGATCTTTAAAAAATCTGTTTGTAAAGAGTCGATTTCAGAAAATCGATTTGAATCGGTATGCATGTAAAGTGAACTGCTCATTAGCCTATACTATCTGTCAAATGTCTACACTCTAAAGTAGACCTCGTGTAATTCATATAAAGTTTAATATGAATTAAAGAAATTAAACAGATGGTACTCTTTTGGTTGTGTTGTGTTGTGTGTGGCCACAACAAGATAGAAAAAGATCTTTAAATCTTTATGCTAAGGATTTAATTAGTTTGATTAAACATCGAACAAGGGTTTTTAAACGTTATTAAATAAGAAATCACGTTTACCGTTATATGCATATACATATGTATATAATATATACTATTATACTATTATATGGAGTGGCTGTGATTGGTTCGCGCGTTCCGTTCCGCTGAAAATTTTCGCCCGTGGGACATCGGCCTAAAGGCAACGTAATGTACATCGTGCAGCCATTAAGTGAGTTTAAATGTTGCAACTAAAAAGAATAAAGAGAAATTATATTACTGGTAGAAACTGAAGAAATCATGTTGGCGATTTTCAGAATTTACAGATCGATCCTTGAATCGATGCAGTTCCAGAAAATCGATTTGACATCGATCTTTTAGGCTCCGATTAATCGATCTTCGATTAAATCGATTTAAAATCGGCATCCCTACGCGCGACGCGTCTTTGGAGATTTCTCGAGCGCGATCCTCGGCTGTTTGCGGTCCCTCGAGTGGGAACGCGCGCGAATTTTAAGCGGCGGTTGAGCGGCGCTGATTTGTACGCTCGAGAAAACTACGTCTAAATTACACGCATCGCGCGGGGAGGAGGGAATACTAATCAGTGAAGCGATAATTATCGTCGCAAGCAAACAGTGTCAGGTCAGAGCGATTCATCCGGGACTCGGCGACAAGCCGCCCGCGCCGTCGAGAGGCGGAAAATGCGCGTTAATGATTAGAGAACGCACTTTGCAAGTAGACGCGCTCTAAGCTCGCCGCTGCGCCGAGCGCGGTGCCGGGATTTCTCCCGGATACTGATACGACGAGGAATCTATCGCAAAATGCCGGGCAAACCGCGAACGAGCCGGTCGACGCTCGACGAGGTACGAGGCGCGGCGAAAAAGCGCCGCGCTATTTCCTAGAAACAAATGACTCGTAAATTTCACGGAAGAGACTCCTCCGTGGAGCGCGAGAGCGGTATCGGAGGAAGACGTCACGCTTCCCTGGCGTTGAACTCTCCGGATCGAGAGCCACTTCGTCGCCGTGGCGCGGCGCGGCGGCGCAGCTGGCGTTGAAATCCCCGCGGCGCGGCGCGGCGCGCACAGGCGCTCGGATAATCGCGAGAGCGCGCGGATTTGAGCGCGCTCGCCAAGAGAGCGAGAGAGCGCGCCGCGCGCGCTATTTCACGGCGAGGGGAGACTCGCCTGCGCGCATCTCGCCTCGCGCGGCGAGTAGTCGATATTAATCGCGCGAAACCTGAGCGTCCCGTCCGGCGTAGCGTGCGTGGCTTGTGTTAAATAATTGGAGAGGAAATGAGACGAGATGAGACCTCACTCCCCCTCTCACTCCACGCCCCTCTCACGCTCGCTCGCTCTGCGCCTCGCATTGAGATTCTATAAAAAGACTCAACGTAATTGAGACTCCGCGAGACGGAGCAGGTGGCTAATTTCGGTAATTCCGGATCCGTCGGGCGGGAGGTCGACGTACCGGCGCGCCGTGGATGACTAACGGGCATACCAGCATGAATATTCGGGACACGTAGATCGAATACACGAAAATTCGACGCTTACTTCGGCAGCGCAACGTGCGTGCCTGTTGCCTGTTCAAAAGAGAACCTTGCTCGCTCATGCACGCACGCAATACGCACGCAGGCCTTTACAACCGCGCGTATATAGCTTAATTAGGTTGTAGACGAGGTTGGAAAAATTATTGACAGACGTTACATAAATTACAGGCGCTGTGTGAACGACCGTGCGTTGCGGCATCGAAGTCTCTGTTACGAGCGTCCATTTTCTCGCGTTCAACTAAGAATAATCTCTTCGACCTTGAAGGGGCTATTCTGTGCGCGGCGGTGAGTGTTCTCTCTCTCTTTCTCTCCCCTCTCCCTCCCTCTCCCTCCCTCCCTCTCTCTCTCTCTCTCTCTCTCTCTCTCTCTCCCCCTATCTCTCCTTTTCTCATTCGTTACGCGAGTGCAAGGTTAATCCATGAGCGCGAGGCAAATCAACGTCGCGAACGAGACCGGGAATCGAGTCGTGCGTATGCGTCACACGCCGCTTAAGAGAAATGAGTTTCGTTTTCACGCCCTCGGTGCCGTGCAGCCGCGGTGCGGCACGCACTCGAGTGTCGCGTTTGAAAGAAACCGTACCTTTCGCGGCCATTAGTAGGCAACAATAACCCTTTGAAGCGCCGTGGCTACGACGAACGACTATTTTATACGCTTATGTAAAATACTTGGCGAGAAAGAGAGGGAAAGGGGGAGGGGGAGGATAGAGAGATAGATAGAGAGAGAGAGAGAGAGAGAGAGAGAGAGAGAGAGAGAAAGAGAGAATCGGCCGACGGTGCGTTTCTCCCGCGGAATATAAATAAGTATACAGCTGAAAGAAGAAGGAGAAGGAGAAGAGATGAAGGAGAGGAAGAAGACGAGGAGGATGAAGAGAACGTTCAAACGCGGCGCGTTTTGTCGCACGTCAAAATAGATTCCGCCGTTACGTTCCGCACAGAGACGTAGGTGTCCCGCCGAGGTGAGAGTCCCACCTCCTCCATACGGAGGTGCACGGAGATTAATCACCTCATCCTTGAGAGACACGAGAGAGACCTTCTCTCCTCTCGGGGCGTAGCTTGTGCGCTTTTGTAACGACCGCATGCCTATTATCGCGCGATTGCTCAACAGCTACGGCCCTGACTTTGAACCGAGCTCTCTCTCTCTCTCTTCTCTCTTTCCCTCTCGCCGTGGGAATGGCGGCCACGCCGGAGAAAGAAAGAGAGAGAGAGAGAGAGAGCAGCGCCGGTAATCGGCGAGGAGACCTTTTATTTCGTGCCCATGCGCGCGATTCGCGTCCTCGTCGTCGCTCGGACGAGTCCTCTGACCCCGAAGAGGTATCTCTCGCGCGAGAGCAAGACAGGAAGACAGACTGAGAGAAGAAGATAACGCACTCTCTTTTCCCCCTCTCTCTCTCTCTCTCTCTCTCTCCTGCTCTCCGGGACGGAATTTACAACATATCCCTGTAGTTTTGCAAAACTACCGCACTCAACAAGGCGTCCTCGTCGCCGCGAAATATATCGGTACACCGGACGCGCGGCGGGAGAGTTCTCTTCGAGTTCTCTCGCTGCCGAGGCACCGCCGAGGAGGAGCTCCGCTCCGCTCCGCGAACGCTCGACGAATGCCGGCGCGCGAACGATTCGCGCTATCACTTCCGCTACGGACGGGATCGTGAGGCGATTCCGCTCCGTCCGCAGCCTTCTCAGCCGACGAACCCGTCTGGTCATTGACACTTTTTACCAGGTCGCGAGAGAATGCCTCGTCGGCCGTGCCCTTGCTCGCTCGCGCGAGCTCGCTTCCGCGCGTGAATCATACGCGACACTTCCCGCACCAGACTTAGCACCAGCAGATATCCCTTGCACGTACCTTGACCGCCTGCTGCTATCCACTGATACCGCGATCCCGGATTCCCAGATTCACCTCCGGTCTCTCTCTCTCTCTCTCTCTCTCTCTCTCTCTAATCACTCGATAGCTCCAATCACTGGCTAGAGTCTTTGCGTTTCGCCGTTTACTTGTTCCCGAAGCACGTCGAGCGAAGAGAGTCCCTTGCCTCTCTCGAGCGAGCGGACTACGGGCGACGTGCGTGACGATGATGATGAGGACGGGGGGGGGGGCGGGGAAAGAGAGAAAGAGAGACCGCGATCAGTCAATCTCTCTCCGCCGGGATTTCGACACCGGGTCGCCGAGATCACACGCGCGACCGTGAACACTGTTCCGTTCGGCCTTGACGTAAGGAGGGAGAAAAAAGACGCTCCTGTTGGCTGGACTGTCGGCACGGCTCTGTCTTTCAGGCAGCGCATCCGCCTGACTTTATAAACCGGCCGTGCCGAGTGGTGGTCGCGGCTACTCGCCGCGTATAACCGGGGAACGATTGGAGAAGGCCGCCTAAAGACGCCCGACGATTGGCGCGCGGATCTAGCGGTACCGCGGCTCCATCCTGGGGGATCGACTGCCTCCGCGGCGCCGTGGTGTTTCCATGCGTCCTCCTCCTCTCTCCCTCTCTCTCTCTCTCTCTCTCTCTCTCTCTCTCTCCCCCTCTCTCTTTCTCTTACTCCCTCGCTGCTCTTGCTCCTCTTCTCCTTCATCCGCTCGCTTCCTACGGCCGGCTAGTTACTCGGCGTAATTAGGGAACAGTGACATTTTACCGTTTTTCCCCCCTCTCTCTCTCTCTCTCTCTCTCTCTCTCTTTCTCTAACTCTCTCTTTAGTTCTCTCGCGCCGTCAAGCTCTGATCTATCTTTGTCGACCGGCCTGTCGCGGCTCGGCCGCGTTATCGGCCGCGGCACGATGCCTGTGCGAGTGATACGGGGGTGAAAAACCGACCGCGGGGGTGCGCTGTCGCCGGGGGGGGGTGACATGTAGCGTGTTTGATCGAATAAAGCAGTTTCCCGGTGAAGCATGAACGATTCCGAAATCTCGATTGAAGATGTCAGGATTCAGAATAAATTCTAGCAACTTTAATCGGAATTTCCGAATCTCCGCGGAAAATTGTCTCTCCGTCCAATTGCGGGGCATTTTTCCCCGCGTAGAGAACGACAGTAATAAACGTCTAGGAGCAGGATGTAAGGATAAAAAATGGGAAAAATGCTCTGTGATGATTCCGCACCGGCGCGCCGGCGCGGCGGATCCCTCGAGGATGCGTGAGCGCGTGCGTCTTCGTTTTTCCCGTCTTCCTGTCGTTCGTCTCTAATTAGGCAGCTCGGGATCGGAGATCGCGGTCGTGAAATTCCGCGGACGGCCGGCGGACACGCGACGCCGCGCCGCGGCGCGGTCGCGATTTTCGGAGAACAGCGGTGCGCAGCGCCGGCGCGAGCGCCGCGGCGATGCGGCATTTAGCGCATACAATTATGTTAATAACATTCATCGTTGCCTAACGAGCGGCGTTTAACGCGGCGAGCGGCGGTCATTATTACCGGCCGTGCACTACTACTACTATTACTACTATTGCTGCTACTGCTACTACCTGCCGTGCGCGCGCGCGCGCGAGGACCGCGCGAAGACGTGCGGCACGTCCGCGCGTGCGATTAAAATAACGCCGCGCGGACGCGCTAAGTAAACGCGAGACGTGTCGAACGGCCGAGAAGTGGCCCGGCCTCGCTCGGCCTGCGAGAACCTGTAATTTCCAGCCGAGCTGCTAAAACGCCGCGCGCCTTCACGATCATCGGCCGATCATTTTTGCGAGGCGTCGCGCGCGGATCGCGGCAGGACTCGCAGCGCCTACGTGGACGCGCGCCTGTGCCGTCTATGCAGCACCGTAAACGTAATGGCGGTCGCGACGTAACAGCCGTCGGTCCGTGAAACTGTTATCCACGAACTTGAGCGGCGCGAGGGAGTCGATAGGATCTGCGCCGGCGATGGAATGCCAGCGGTCGACCGAAATCACTATCCTCTCTCTTGCCCGTTGAGAGAGAGGGAGAGAGATAGGTAGATAGATAGACGAAGAGAAAGAGAGGGAGAAGGAGGGAGAGAGAGAGAGAGAGAGTCCCCGCGATTTTCGCCAAGTCTGCCGGAACGGACCTTGTCGAACCGCAGGCGGTTGCGGGATGCAGGCCGGTGCGAGTCCTGAAAAATATCAGCCGCGCGCGTATCGCGAGATTCTGGCGCGGAGGAAGCGTTCCTGGCGCGCGGGAGACTATCCTTAGTGACAGAGGACGCGGAGGGATCTGAAATCGCATCTCGGGTCGCTCGTGGTAATTTATTTTTATAGGAGGTACGCTGGTCTCGGTCTCTCTCTCTCTCTCTCTCTCTCTCTCTCGCTCTCTCTCTCTCTCTCTCTCTCTCTCTCTCTCTGTTTCTCTCTCGTGTCGCGTCGCGTCGCGTCGAGGCTCGAGTCGTCCTTCGTTAGCAGGTCGTCTCTCGCTCGCACCATCGCATCGTCGGGCCGATTAATAGCAGGACGATCTGAATTTACGAGCCGGCAGGACGCCGAGGAGCGTATCTGGTTCACTGGAACGCGCGCGAAGCCCGACGTGCGATCGTTAGCTATGCGAAGCGATCGTTAAGCGACGGTATTTATATATCGCCGCACGACTGCAACGACTGCGAACATTACGAGCCGTATCAATGACAAGGGATCGACTTTTACGAACGACGGGGAAAAGAAAGAGAGAGAGAGAGAGAGAGAGAGGAGAGGGAGGGGGGAGAAAGATACACGCTCGTGCGATCTAGGTGGTAAAAGTCGGTCGATTTCAAGCTCGGGGATAACTGTAAAGACCGGTGGTGCCGATCGAGAAACGTCGTCGCGGACTAATGCAATCGTAAAATTATGCTGCCACGTGCGGCCGCGCGTCGATACATCGCGATTAAGATTAAACCCGAAGAAATTCAATTAAAACGGGGCGGATAGGATACCTCGTTAGCTTGGGGAGGCCGGAGTAAAAGCTCGAGCTTCGGGATCGTCCCGTAAGAAAAGCCGCGGTGACCGCTGCCACCGTTACGCTTTAACGCGAATGCAGAATGCGTGTACATCAAATGTACACACACACACACACACACACACACACACGGATGTGCACACGTGTGCATATCGGCATCTTTGGTGCTTCTTGTCGATGCTACCGGAATGTAATTGGTCTAACGATTAAGCTATATCACGCTCTACTCACCTCTCTCTCTCTCTCTCTCTCTCCTCTCTCTCTCTCTCTCTCAAGAGAAGAGAGAGGAGAGAGAGGAGAGAGAGAGAGAGAGAGAGAGAGAGAGAGAGAGGGAGAGAAGAGGAGAAAAGAGTGACCGTGAGTGTGCAAGTCACGGAGAAGAGAAGCTGACTATCCCGGCGCGGAGCGACCGCTTCGAGGACGTTGTTAGAGGCTGCTGGAGCAAGGAAATCCTGCGAACAATGTCGCGCAGACTCGTTACCCCCGTTGCCCAGAGTTTTTCTCCTTCCAGGAAAGAGCCGCGAAACAACAAATTGAAGACCCGCCGGTTTATAATAGCGGTCGTTATGCACACGCGAACATTGTTACCGGCTCGCACGGGAATTGTCGGAGGAAAACTGAGGGAAACGCGCGCGAGTTCAGCCACGTTTCCACGGAAGGTCGCGCGCGCGCGTTCCTACATACTCGCGCGCTCGGGAGGATCCCTCGGTCTAATTGCCTAAACGGGACGGAAGGTTGATGATACGGATTTAAGGAGGAATCGCGTCGCGACCACTCTCTCGCGGCCTCTCGCTCGCCGCTCTTCCTCTCTTTTCTCCTCTCCGTTTCCTGTTTAACTCTTGATTGCGCGACACCGCCGGGGTATCACTTCACTTTTGTTCGCGTCACGACGCATCGTCGCGCGGCGAGCAGCCGCCGGCGACGCGGGACAGCGACGACGACGACGATTCCCCGCGAGTGCCGTGCGAGAACGATGATGGAGCTCCGTACGCGGATTCGCGTGAAGTTGCCCATCCATAAGACGGAACGTAAACACGCTATCGTGGTAAAAAGAAGCGACTGGCACTTTCGTCGGGAACAAATCGGGTTACGGCGATGATGAAGAGCGTACCCGAGTCGCGTAGCCGAGGGGTTGGCGCTGACCTTGGCTGGCTACCGTCGTTGATTATTCAACGACGCTATCTCTCTCTCTCTCTCTCTCTCTCTCTCTCTCCCTCTCTGCCCGGTCGCGCCACTATCAAGCCTGCTGTCTTTTTTCCCCGCTTCATCCTCCTCGGCTTAGAGACGTTCCTCTCGTCCACCTTTTATTCTACCTCGACTCTTTTCCCCGGCCGGCCTACCTACAGATATCTCTCATAATCTCGAAGCCTGCGCACACTGTGTAACCATTAGAGGCTCAGGATCCCTTTACGGCCGGTCCCTTCCTGGTAGCGATTTTCGTATTACGTCCGTTTCTCTCCTTCGCGCGCGCGAGCGCTCCGACTCCTCGTCGAGCGAGACGCCTCCTCTCCGCCGAGGACGTTCCTCGAGGACGACGGTCGCGTTCTCGAGATTCACTCGACATTTTTACGCCCGGCCCGGCATTTTTTCGTTTCGTCGCTGCTGCAAGCCGGTACATTATTTCTCCGTGTTGTCCCCCTCGATCGCGCACGCCTACCACGAGTTACACGCTCGCGCAACGTGGCCAGCGACCATGAAGAGTACCGTAGAACGGCGGGACGATCGAAATCAACGACGCTGGTCAGCCTAAGTGCCTAACTGTAGCGTTTTATGCTCGGTGATCTAACTCGTGTGTCGGCGCGAGTGTCTATATGGTGCCATGCAAAAATCGGCGGACCTGCGAATCCAGCCAAGTTGGCTGCCTAACTGTAGAATTTTATGCTTTGCTACGCCCCGCTCTTCGAGATTCATATACGAGGTTCGATCGAGAAGTAAGGAGAATTTTTAATTTTCTCGGAAAGTATTTGTTTAATCTTCAATGTCAATCCCATCTCCTTCAAAGTAGTCCCCCTGTGATATTACACACTTACGCCAATGTAGTTTCCTAGTTTGAGAAACACTGGTGGAACGCCTCTTTAGGTACGCGTCTTCAGCTGGGTCTGCGATTTCGCCTTTGGGCCAGAGCACAGACTTCTGCACAACGCATAGTACACAACGCATAGAAGAATCAACAAATCAAAGTTCTTCATTTCTATCCTGAGGAGGGAAATGAAGAAAACTAATTGCTTTATTCTCTTATGAGTTATGTATTATGTGTTATGCAAAAGCCAGTGCTCTTGCCCTTTATCTCATGTATTGTTGAAAAATGTTGTCCTTTGAGTGTCCTTTTGAGTTTGGGAAATGGGATAAAGTCACAGGCGGGACCATGTCTGGAGAATAAGGTGGTTTTGCGATGGTTACGCGATGGTGTTTGTGTTGAAAATTCAGCAGTATCGGAACAAATTTCGCTGCCACTCGTTTCATGTTCAAAACATTAGTAAAAATCGCTTCGCATGAGCCGTATGAAATTCCTATTTCTTCAGCAACCTCTCTGAATGGTGATTCTTCTATTAGCAAGCACGATCTCTCAAACTTTTTCCACGTTTTCATCAGTGGTGGACGTGCTAAGATGCCCGGATCTCGCGTCATCCTCGATGTCTTCTCGGCCTTCCTGAAAGCGTTTGTACCATTCATAAACTCGTGGTTGTAACATATCGTCGCCAAAGGCCTTCTTTAACATTTTGAACGCTTCGCTGCGCTCAATTCCGTTTTTAACACCGGATTTCAGACAAACTCTCTGATCCGACTGATTTCGCCACGCAAAAAATCGCCAAACACAAACTAAGCGTCGCAGCTGCCTGAAAATTGACACGTACGTCACTGATAGTGCTACCAACACACAAAAAGGGAATCAACTGAATAGACAAGATACAGCGCGCGCGATTTCAAAATTCTCGTTACTTTTTTATCAAACCTCGTACGCGGGCGTGCTCGCTTCCGAATGCGTGCGATTTACGCGCGTCTTCTTGTGACAGGTATGCGAGAATGCGCGCCGATGTGGGTCAGCCCGGGCCGCCTAATGGCGGTTACGAGGGAGCGCAGCCTCCTCGAGCCTCGAGGAGTCCCTCCCGAAGCGAACGGAGCTGAGGGTTCACGTCCGATGAAGCTGCCGAGCGTCGGACTAAACTCACATTATCGCGAAAGAACGTTCTGCGAAAAATGCTTTCGCCTTGAGATTCCCGCCATCGTCATGCTTTAACTGTTGAGAAAATAATTCGACAGACGATCGATGGACTGCGCAGCCCGCCGCCGCCATCCAGCGCGAGCCTGGACCCTTAGACTGCGCTGAGCGTGCGTTTAAAATACGAACGTAATCTCGCTCGACACTTTCGAAGCGTCGAGTCTTGCTCCAGAAACGAGCAAGTGAAGAGAAAGAGAGAGAGAGAGAGAGAGAGAGAGAGAGAGAGAGAGAGAGAGAGAGCCTCCTTGTGCGGAGCGAGCGAACGAGTTTTTCTTCCCCGAGAATGACGCGTCCTGCTGGCCGCGGCGGCGCTGTCGCGTGCAAAATATATCCCGCGCGCGCGTTCAGTGTAATAAATTATATTAATAGCTCATTGTACAGACGTATTCTCGGCGCGGCTGCATAAGGATGCAGACGCGTTTACCTGCACGCGATCATTACGTCCCGCGTGAAAGTGTTACGCGCATTTGCTACGGCGAAAGGGAGCAGACCGGCCGCGTTACGTCTCTCTCTCTCTCTCTCTCTCTCTCTCTCTCTCTCTCTCTCTCTCTCTCTCTCTCTCTCTCTCTCTCTCTCTCTCTCTCAGCGTCCGAGCCGGCGAGAGCGATCGAGTGCCGATCGTACCGAGTTATTCCGCCGATCATCGGCCAGGTTAAGCGTCTAACTGTGGCGGCCGCGCTGTGCTTTACGAGCTTCAGAGAGCCGCGCGACCGTGTTGTGTGGAGGCGTGGAAAACGCGGCATGCCCGGCGCAAGCGGCGGTCACGAAGGAACGTGCGTTGTTGTGTGCGACGGCGGGGTTATTGCGGGGTTAATTGCCTAACTGTGGTCCTCGACACTTTACGATCATTTTGTTGCTCTTGCGAGCGCGCGCACGCGCGCGCACGCGCACCCGCGTGTCGTATCGCGTGCAGCGCGATGATGATTCGTCTCTTGTGCGCCCCGGACGGAGACAAAGCCACCGAATCAGCCGGGTCCCAAAATTGGACTCGAAATCACGACGCGCGGTAACGATCAGGAATGGCTGATCTTCTGGTGATGATCGACGACGGTAAGTTTCCCTTTGGGAAGGTCACGCTCATTCGGAGAACCTCTGAATTGGAATCTCCTCCAAAGCGACGCCCAGAGCAAAGAATTGTTAGGTCTATCCTTATGAAGCATAAGGTTCCAATAAGGCTGAAAATAGGATACCCTGAAAAGGGATGCCTCATTATTACCACATCAAGCTCCGAAATTATCTTTTTTAAGGATACCTTAAATTTTACGAAGACTTTGGTAAGGAAAACTAATGAGGACCTCCGAAGGATTTATTAGGGATGTCTTAGATTTAATAAGTAAAACTTTGATAGCGAAAGCTGAGAAGGGCCTTGGAAGGAGTTTTTAGGAATGCCTTAGATTTTACGAAATAACGTAATTAACATGGAAAACTGATGTGGGCTTTGGAAGGATCTTTTAATGCTTACAGATATACAAAATCAAGTTTCGTTATAGAAAATTAATAAGATCTGAAGCGTGTAATAAAATTGTCATAGTTTAGTATGTTTTACGCTCTATCTGGTTCTTTAAAAAATTTTTTTTAATTGCACTGCAATTAAATTTTATTGGTTTTATTAGTTGCCATATTCATTAATCTTTTCCAAGAATTTTTCTAATATTGCCTTCATTTTGAAGTGCAGCAAACTTTAATAAAAACAGTAGCAGGATTTTTATGTGTAAAGAATGCTATATTTTATTATAAAATATGGTACATTTTTAAAATAAAAAATTCTTGTTACTACTACTAACAAGGTTATAAAGAAATAACGAAATTACAGTCTAAATTTCTTGGAATGAAAAGAATGAATATTTTTACTCAAACAATAATAAAAATATTTCCTTATAAGGCTCTATTAATATCGTCTTGTAAGGCCCTGTTGATATTGCCTTATAAGACCCTCATAATATTACCTCACAAGGATCCCTTACACCTTTTTGTAAGGTATGCTATATTTTTAAAATAGAAAATTCTTGTTGCATACTAACAAGGTTATAAAAAAATAATGAAATTATAGCCTAAATTCCTTGGAATGAAAAGAAATAACGCTTTATACATCTTGTAGGGCCCTTGTCTTTCTATCGCTACTAAGGCCCGGCCAATGTTAGGGAAAAATAATCAGGCCCTTGCTAGAACCTTATTAATTTTTCTACTCGAGGCGTTTGCTAACGACGGCAGAAGCAGGCGGCTCGCCGCGCCGCGTGCAGCGCGGTGGTTTCTCAAATTGCCGAGTTCACCGCGGTAAAAGTTAGGCCGTTACGTTTCGCATTCGTTAGCGCGCGCAATCAACGACGGAAAATCGTCTTCTTCGTGGACCCCCGCCGAATCACCCGGAGACAGCCGTTGGACCTCCAATTCCCTGGCTAACGGCCAAGAAATAACCCCGCACCGTTCGCGCTCGCGCGCACCTCCGCTGGCGAACAAAACGTCGTTTACGCGTTGTTAGCTTGAGATATTAAAGAAAGGCGCGCGCGCGCGCTACGCGCCAAGTCGTTAGATGTTACGGCAAAAACTGTAATACTCGCGAAGCGTCACCTTGAGCGGACGCAAGCGTAGCGCGAGCGAGCGAGTGCAACAGCCGATCCCGCCACGCTCGTTAGGATCGGACGTTATACGCTATTGTTGTTGAGCCCCGGGTTCACATTTGATTCGCCCGATCGCCGCAGCCGCAGCCGCAGCCGCCGCCGCCGCGCCGCCGCCGCAGCCGCAGCCGCAGCCGCAGCCACCGCCGCGGCCGCCGCTGCGGCCGCGCGCTAACGCGCACGTCAAGGAAGCGAGTGTCAGAAGAAAAGGCGAGAGATCTCTCAGTCACGGTTCTGCGATCCGCGAGACGCTTTAATCCGCGAATACTCACGCTGCGAGGAGAAGGAGGAGGCGCGCGCGATTCACTCGGAATGTTTCAGCGAACGGGCGAGCGCGGTGCCGCCGAGGAAATAATCGCCGAGTTATTACATTCGCGCTGTCTGTACCAACACACCGCGCCGTCGCTCCCCCGTAGTCACTCGGCGAAATTCATCGCCGGCCGATTATTGATTCGCAGCCGCTTGCTTTTTATCGCGCAAGCGAGATTGCCGAGTTCTGTTGCGGGGAGAGACTGCGGAATTAGCCGCGGCCGGCTTGGACGAGCTCTCGCGAGCGTCGACGTGATTGAATATAATCGTCGCCTCGCGCCGGACGCGACGAGAGGAAGAAAATGAAATGGGAAAATTCGCGAGATAGCTTATATGGATTTCGGTCAACCCCGAGGAGTAATGGCGCCGCGCGAGAGCGAGTCGGAGCGCAATCAGTGGGAGAGGCAGAGAGAGAGAGAGAGAGAGAGAGAGAGAGAAACAGGTATCCGTCATCAGACGCGACGGGCGCGAGCAACAAGACGACGGGTTAATTAAATTGATCGAAGCATACTTGGGTAAAAAGAGAAAGAACAATTTAATCTAACGAGACGCCGCGGCGTGATGAGGTGTCCGCGTCGGCCGGCAGCGGTTCCTTCCTTCCTTCCCGCGCGTCCTTCCGATCGTTCGACCGTCTGGCGTTGGCGATAGAATAGACGAGCGCGCGGCTCATGATCATCGGAGAGTTACGGCTGATTAACCGGAGCGCGGCCGGCGAGATGCAATAAACTCGCCCCTGCTCCCCGGAATAGGTCTAACTAATGCGATTTATCGCGGCGTCGGGTTCGCGTCTGAGACCGCCGCAGCTCAGCCTCCTCCCCTCCCCCCCCCCCGCCCGCCCGCCACCGGAACATATATTGTCGTCAACAACGCTGTTGCGCGGCCGCGGCGGGAGCCGCCGGCTCGGCCAGTCACTCCGGTCCCGGCAACGATGATAATTGAATTTATAACAGACATACACCCGGGCGATTTGATTTGCTGCGTCCGCGGCGCGGCGGGCTAGGGAGGGGGAAGGGGGGTCTCTCAATTTGCATGCGAAGAACCTTTGCGGCAAACTGGTTCGCGCTCGCGCGGCGAGTTCGCCTCTCGCGAGTAACGCGCCAGCCTCGCTTCTGCGTCTTCATCCGCTGCTGCTGAATCGCCGTC